>NC_082721.1:80333877-80528877 GCF_030144855.1 Hypanus sabinus
TGGAAAGAGGTGGGAAGAGGAGAATTATGGTTGGGAAAATTGAATTTTATTGACTTTTTTACTTGCATTCTTCAAAGACATGAGGAGTAAAATTCTTTACGTCTCTGTCTAAATATGTAATGTGCAATTTATAATAAACAGTATGTACAACAGGACAGTCAATATAACATAGAAATACAATTGTATCAGCGTGAGTTAGAGTGGAAGGGAGAGGGGTGGGAGTGGGAAGCACCAAAGTGACATTCTATAATGATCAATAAACCAATTGTTTGGAATCAAATGACCTTACCTGATGTCTCAGGGCTGGGTGCGTCTGCACCCGCACCACTCCCTACTCCTGGCACTCATTCTGTGCCACCTCTCCCACACCCCTCCCGTGGCGCTCCACTCTTGCCATTCCCAACAATCCTTGCTCCCACCAGATTTACAAACTCAGTCTGCTCCATGTTGACAAATACAGGGATATTAGGCACCCTGCCTATATACATGTATCCCTAAGACTTTTGCACAGTACTGTATGTCCCTCTGTATACCTTCTCAATCTTCTTTGCTGTATACCAGCCTCAGAGTATTTTCCCATTAATTTTACAACTACTGACGTAAAGCTCACTTGCCAGTAGTCTCCTAGTTTATCCCCTCAGCCTTCTGATATTTCAGCCATGGGTAACAAAGATGCAAGAATTTCCCTAAGAATCTTCTCACTTGTTTCCCATAGCATCCAGGGACAGATCCTGTCCTTGTTTCCTACAGTATCCTGGGAATCCCACCCGAATGTGCGCCAATATCTTTAAAACCTCCTCTTTTTATTATCCGGATTGGAGTGTACTCTCCATCCTCCACATTCCCCCTCGCAACATTCTGGGAAAAGACTCACATGCCGTTTCCAGCAACAGTGAAATAAGCTAAAACTTTCACGGTGCAAGTGGGAAGTTACAGACTATAGACTGATCGGGGTTGAAGTTTCCAAAGCGAGAGTCTGGAGTTTAGTTCTGCTCGGATCAGATTCGATAAGGCACTGCTCAGGGTTGGATGCTGCACCGCGTGTGGCCAGCGTGATCCCCCCGGTCTCGCCCTATGGGACAGCGGCTTCCTGGGGAGGTAACAGGCCGGATCCAGGAGACCCGTAAACTGGAGGTGATGAAATCGGACCGAGGTCAAAGGGAGCGAAGGGGAGGAGACTGGGGGAAGGATGTGAAGCGATTTTTTTTAAAGAAAAGATCGCGTGATCAGTCTTGGAGCTGTTATAAAGTACGGCGGCGACCTGGAAGTGTGCGGCACAAGGTCGAGGCGGAGGAAATGGAGGTGAGATCCGGGAAGCGGTGCATGCGGGACGTGCGTGGGTGGTATATAAACATTTTAAGTGAACAGGCGCGCTCAGGTACAAATCCTGTGTCCCCCACGTGCCCGGCGCCTTTCCTGCGCTCCAGGTACTTTAAAACAAAATTACATAGCGAGCCTTGTTCTCCTTTGGGATTAAGGGTGACATATTCTGGTGTATTTTAAGGTGACCACTTCAGTCAGCCTAATGTTACATTTGTATCCCTCCTGTGCTGAGAGTGTACCAGGGCTTTAAAGCCTCCGTTGTTTCAGACCGTCACTGGTAACGCCAATTCCTGTACACCGTGAGTAAAATAAATTTCGGTATCAGGACCTACAGGGCTGGCTGACTGCACGGAAAACGGGAAGTGCTGAGCAGGTTGAAGCATCTGTGGGGGGGGAGGGAGAATTCCTGCTTCTAGTTTCATTATTATGTAAAGGTCAGCGACAAACAACCTTTAAGTAAGCAAGTTAGCGGAGTTGGGGTGGGGTGGGGGAGAGACCATGGGAGTAAAAATTCGGATGTCAACTCGGCTGAGTGAAATTGTACCTCATCACGTGACAAACATTGGGCCGGAATGTAATGCAAATTCATTGCGTGGCCTTTTGAGGATTGAGTTTATAAACTTGCCTATCTTTTTTTTTTGAATTTAGAAGCTCGAGTAGCCACTAAATCAAAGTTGAAAGTAAAATTTATTATCAGAGTACTGACAACCCTGAGATTCTTTTTCTTGCGGGCATACCCGGCACATCTGTAGAACAGCAACTGTAAACAGGATCAATGAAAGAGGAAGTATAACATAGAAGGCAGCAAACTGTGAAAATGCAAATATAAATAGTGAAAGGGTGAAATAACAGGTCCCTAAAGTGAGGTCAGTGATTGTGGGAACGTCTCAATAGACGAGTGTAGTTATCCTCCATTGTTCAAGGGCCTGATGGTTGAGGGGTAGTAGCTGTTCTTGAAGCTGGTGGTGCGAGTCCTGATGCTCCTGTACCTCCTTCCTGATGGCAGCAGTGAGAAGAGAGCGTGGCCTGAGTGGTGAGATGCTGCTCTCCCACAGTGTTTTACATAGGTGTGCTCAGTGGTGGGGAGGGCTTTACCTGTGGTTACTGGGTGAAATCCACTACCTTTTGTAGTATTTTCCAGTCAAAGGCAATAGTGTTCCCATACCAGGCTGTGATGCAGCTAGTCAATACACTCTCCACTGCATGTCTATAGAATCAAGATGCGCAAAATGATGAAGGGTTAATAGGGTGATCTTTCCTCTTACTGGTTTTTCACCTGGCACCTACCTGCCTGCTTCTTCCCACTCTCCCCCCACCCTCTTTATAGAGCCCCTACCCCCTCCCTGTTCAGTCCTGGCAAAGGGTCTCGGCCTGAAACGTTGACTGCTCGTTTCCACGGATGCTGCCCGACCTGCTGAGTTCTTCCAGCTTGTTGTACATGTTGCTTTGACCCCAGCATCTGCGGTGTACTTTGTGTTAACTATTTCTATTTAACCATATAACCATATAAAAATTACAGCACAGAAACAGGCCACCTCGGCCCTTCTAGTCCGTGCCGAACGCTTACTCTCACCTAGTCCCACTGGCCCGCACTCAGCCCATAACCGTCCATTCCTTTCCTGTCCATATACCTATCCAATTTTACTTTAAATGACAATACCAAACCAATTTGTGTGGTATATTACAACAAGAAGGCACACAACTTGGAATTGGTGGACACAAGAGTTACTGCAGAGGCTGTAAATCTAGAGCAAGATGTTGGTGGAGCTCAGCAGGTCTGGCAGCATCTATGGAGGGGGAGAAAACAGCACTGAAGAAGGGTTTCTGTCCAAAACGTCGACTGTTTATTCCCATCCATAGATGCTGCCTGGCCTGCTGAGCTTCTCCAGCACATTGTGTGTGTTCCTGTTATCTTCACATTGAAGCTGGGAAGGATGGTAGCAGTTTTTTCAGGCTGCGATTCATAGACTGAAGAGATTGAGAAAAGAGTTGGGCAAGTTGAGTAAAGTACAGAAAGTGAAATGGGTTCAAGGTACTAATCGGCTGCTTCCTGTTCCAAGCTCCCCCGTGATGACATTGTAAATCTTGAAAGAAAATCAATTGATATAGTCAGCAAGAATAATCTAGGAAATAAAGCATACGGTAAACAAAGTAAGTTGAGACCTGTTTTGAGGCAGAGTCCAAATCCTGTTCTCCAGCTTGGCTGAACCCAGGCTAATCAGTCAGAGACTCTGCCCTCCTCCACCTTTTAATCTACTCACCTTTTTTTTTCTCCAGTCCTGCTGAAGGATCTCAGCCCGGAGCGTTGACTTTTTTTTCCATAGATGCTTCCTGGCCTGCCGAGTTCCTCCAGTATTTTGTGTGTGCTAATCCAGGGGTCACCAACCTTTTTAGCCCCGCGGACTAGTTTAATATTGACAATATTCCTGCGGACCGGCTGACGGTTGGGGGGGGGAGGGGTGTTAATCATGACATGATTATAGGTGATAAGTCAACTCTAAGTCACTTATAAATGGCTAATACGCTCAATTTCGTTTCTAAAAGGGTTTATCTAACGAATTTAATATTAAACACACAGCGCATATTTTCCTCGCATGAACACAGTGATAAGTCAATTATAACTCACTATAAGCATATAACATCATGACATTTTAAGTAACGTTTGGATAGTAAACACACAGCGCATATTTTCCTTGTGTGAACATATAAAATCATTGCAACACACCAGTGAGAGGACAGGGTAAGGGCCAGAGGTCCCCGTGCTGGGGCCACGGCGGGTCGCAGTCCGGAGAGAGCAACCGACCAAGTGAGGAGAGCAACAGGGCGCCCCCCCCCCACCCCCATAGGTAGGTAGGATCTATCGGCTGACAGAAGTTTGGCTTGAGGGATGACTTTCAGTAGATCGCAGTGAGGAAGCTGCTCTGCTAGTTACGAAACCCTGATCCCGAATTAGGTCGTCTGCGAATATTTTAGCACCGGGGTCCCCACGAACATTCGGTGTGCTGAACAGATTCACAGGCGGAGCCCATCTGTCCACGCTGCAGGCGCGAGGCAGCCGGTTACCCGAGGCCAACCAGTGATCCCTGGCGCGAGGGTATCACTGCGTTTAGGCGACTGATGACCTCGCGTGCGTTCAAGTTCAACAGTGGGCGTGACAGGGAATGAGGAAAGGTGCAGCCGACTCATATCGACAGATCACATCATTTCCTCACGGTTGGGGACCACTGTATTAATCAGTGTGGGTCACTAGAGAGGAAGAAAAACCCACCTAACGTCAAATAACTGGAAATATTCTGGGACTGGGCCATTATGCTGAAAAGGCTTCAGTTCTGTAAATTGTAGGATGCATCCTGGAAGTCACTGAAGCCGCACCATGTTGCACCAGCCTGGTGGGAGGGATGATTGAAGGACCGTTGGTATTATGATTCTCACAGGGGGCAAATGCAACTGAGGTAATCCAGATGTGTTTCAGTTTCAGGTGGCAATGTTTACGAAAGTTTCACTGATGTTCCTGTTCGTACTCCAGGGTGTAACAGCAAACCCCAATCCTGCTGATAAAATGGGTAAGTGTTGTTCATTTACCTGGATGATACTGCTACCTCGGACAGCCTTATAACAAGCAATGCACAGGCTATTTAATGCTGATGTCTACAATGTGCTGTATTTAGTGTTACAACAAAATAAAACTCAGCCATTTATTGTTGAATACGAAAAATTGCTTACAGCAGCATCAAAGGCACTTGGTAATCTATGTCCATTTTAACACTGTGCTGTTGTGCATTGCCCTCTATAGTTTTTTTATTATAATTGTTATCAACATGTTGTCAGTGACAGTAAAGTTTGGGAGTTCAAGGGGGGGGGGGGGGACTTCAGCAAGTACAGAGACCACCACAGTTTTCAATGCTTTTGGTCTTTGTGAAGATGTGGCATTGAGGTCTACCGATTACTTCAAAAGGCTTGTGAGGCCGAAGCCAGTGCATGGCATTCCTGGGCACTCTGTTCAGCTGCTTAACAAAGAATTCAAGCTATGTCCGGAAAACTGCTGACGATATGGGTGCATGCTCGGTGCAGGGGAAATGTGTCCGTCCGTCCGATTGTGCGATGGGATGAGTGGTCTGAATTTCATAGTCCAAAGTGTTCAGTTTAAAACCCGTCGGCTCAGTGTTCATCTTTTTATCATTTAGTCTCGTAGATGGACGCTGCTGATTTTTGTGCTGACTTTTAGACTGAGGATCCTAATCTCAATTCAGAGGGAAATTCAGTTTCAAGCTCGAGAGTTTGTGCAGAATACAAATCCTGGCAGTGGGTTGATGTTGGGAAGAAGTGAATAAATCGGACTCGGGTTTAATATCATCAGAATATGTCATGACATTTGTTGTCTTTGCTGCAGTGGTACAATGCAATATGTAAATAACAGAGAAAAAATGTGAATTACAGTGTATATATAAAAGTTAAATAAGTCGTGAAAAAGTATAAATAAAGAGGTGTAGTGTTCCTGGGTTCAATGTCCATTAAGAAATTGGATGGCAGAGGGGAAGAAGCTGCTCCTGACCCCTAAATTGTTGTGTGTGTTCCTTCTAGTTCCGTACCTCCATCCTGATGGTAGCAACAAGAACCACAAGACCATCAGATATAGTGGCAGAATTAGGCCATTTGGCCCATCGAGTCTGCCCTGCCGTTTCATCATGGCTGAACCATTTTCCCTTTCATCCCCAATCTCCTGCCTTCTCCCCATATCCCTTCATGCCCTGACTAATCAAGAATCTATCTGCCATAAATATATCCAGTGACTTGGCCTCCACAGCCACCTGCGGCAACAAGTTCCACAGATTCACCACTCTCGCTAAAGAAATTCCTCCTCAACTCCATTCTAATAGGACGCCCCTCTACTCTGAGGCTGTCCTCAGGTCTTAGACTCCCCCACCATAAGAAACTTCCTCTCCGCATCAACTCTATTGAGGCCTTTCAACATTTGAAAGGTTTCACCCCTCATTCTTTTGAGTTCTAATGAGTACAGGCCTAGAGCCATCAAATATGAAAAGCCTTTCAGTCCCGGAATAATTTTTATGAACTTCCTTTGAACACTCTCCAATGTCAGCCCATCCTTCCTTAGATAAGGGGCCCAAGTACTCACAAAACTCCCAAGTGAGGCCTCAACATTGCATCCTCTAGTCATCTCGAAATGAATGCTAACATCACATTTGCCTTCCTCACCACAGACCTGACCTGCAAATGTTAGTGTATCCTGCACAAGAACTCAGTCCAAGTCCTTTTGTGCCTCAGATTTTTTTTTGGGGGAAAAAAAAATTTTGAAAAAAAAAATGTTTTCTCTCTCCCCATTTAGAAAATAGTGCATCCTTTCATTTCTTCTACCAAAGTGTATGGCCATACACTATCTGACACCACGTTTCATCTGCTACTTCTCGACCCATCTGTCCTCTGTAGCCTCTCTGCTTCCTCAAAGCTAACATCTGTGTATCATCTTGCCACAAAACCATCAATTGCATCATCCAAGTTAATTGACATACAGTCGGCCCTCCTTATCTGCGGGGGGTTGGTTCCGGGACCCCCTGCGGATACCAAAAAACATGGATGCTCAAGTCCCTTATATAAAGTGGCGTAGTATTTGCATATAACCTATGCACATGCTCCCGTATACTTTAAATCTTCTCTAGATTACTTATAATACCTAATACAATGTAAATGCTATGCAAAGAGTTGTTATATTGTATTGTTTAAGGAATAATGACAAGACTATAAAGTCTGTACATGTTCAGTACAGACACAACCATCGTAGCTCTTCTGGGAACGCTGATGCCAAACAGCCGATCCTGATTCTCCCGTGATCTTTAAGTTCTTGAGGCTGTAGCGCTTCACATAGCTAGCCAGCCATCCCTTACTAGTCTTAAACTCCTTCCTCTCGCTCACAACACAAGTAGTGAACGAACGAGACGTGAGGTGAACAATGCTCAACTTCCTGGTTTTCCCGATCCGCGGTTGGTTGAATCCGCGCTTGTGGATAAGGAGGGCCGAAAGTATAATGTAAAAAGAATCAGTCCCAACACAGACCCCTGTGGAAGACCAATAATAGTCACTGGTACACAACTAGATATGGCTCCCTTTATTCCCACAATTGTAACGTAATTGTCACCGGAGAGAAACAGCTGATAATATAGTCTTTTATTTCGGTATACATGTTGGCTGACAGCCTTTGAAGTCACTGGAGAGAGAGCTCTCTGATCCAACATTACAGCACAGTTTGAAGGTAACAGGGCAATCTCCATAGTTACAATTCTCTCATGATGCTTCTTTGAGTTGCGTGTAATTTTCCAAAATTCCTGGGTCTTTTCTGCCAACGCTCCCAAATTGAGTGTTAATTACTGTGATCTCTGGGTGTATTCATGCAATGGGGTGTTGATTGCTTTCATGTGGATTTGTACATCAGTCATTTGGGCGTTTCTTGGTCTGCAATTTACTGTTCCAAACTGCATTTTGAATTCAATTCTCAATTCATATTCAGGCCTGAAAGATGGTTGCTCTTGAAGTCGAATCAATGTTTGCTATATTGCATTTCCAAATTGGGCCCTAACACCTACACTTTGATTCTGGCCACTGCTTTATTCATGCTAGTATCTTTCCTGTTATACTACGGGTTTTAAACTTGCTTAGCAGCCTGAAGTGTGGCACCCTGTGAAAGGCCTTCTGAAAGTACACAATATCAAGCGATTCTCCTTTATCGATCCTGCTTGTTATTTCTTCAAAGAATTCCAACAGATTTGTCAAGTAAGAGGAAACCAAGCTGACTATAGTCTGTTTTCCATTCATCCAGAACCATGCCAGAATCAATGGATCTTGCAAGATGATTACTAATGCCTCCACAATCTCTTTGACCACCTCTTTCTGAACCCTAGGGTGTAGGCCATCTGGTCCAGGTGACTTGTCTACCTTCAGACCTCTTGTTTTCCCAAGAACCTTCTCCCTTCTCACATTCTGCTCCTGGCACTCTCAGATTCTGGCATACTGCCAGTGTCTTCTTCCATAGTGAAGACCAATGCAAAATATGTATTCAGTTCCTCTGCCATTTTCTTGTCCTCCATTACTACCACTCAAACAAAATTTCCATTTCATTTTAAAATCTTTTTATTAGTTGTTATTGAAGATTAACAAAAAAGATACATTAAGTCGATATGTCATTATATACAATAAGGAATTAAATTAGCAAATAACTGATTAACAAAGCTAAGCAATATATCAATAATAATAAGAGAAAATAGTGTTAAGAATATTTTTTGAAAGAAAAAGGGAACAAAAAGAAAAAAAAAGATTCCCAGTGGCCCAATATCCACTCTCACCTCTCTTTCACACTTAGTATATCTGAAGAAACTTCTGGTTTCCTCTATAATATTTTTGGCTAGCTTACCTTTGTATTCCATCTTTACTACCTAATGACTTTTTTAGTTGCCTTCTGTTTTTTTTTTTGAAAACTTCCCAAACCTGTAACTTCCCACTAACTTTTGCCCTGCCTTTGGCTTTTATGTTGGTTTTAACTTCCCTTTTCAGCCACAGTTGTGTCATCTTCCCGCACTGCGTCATCCCTTTGGAATGTATATATCCTGCGTCTTCTGAATTGCTCCAGAAATTCCAGCCCTCGCTGCTGTGCCATCATCCCTGTCAGAAATCATTTCCCATCAATTCTGGCCAATTCCTCTCGTGTCTTCCTTTTCTCCACTGTAGTACTGATACCTCTGACTTTAGCATCTCCTTCTCAAATTGCAGGATGAATTCGATCATATTATGATCAATTGCCTGTAAGGGTTCTTTTACCTCTCTAATCAACTCCAGTTCTATGCACAACAGTCAATCCAGAATAGCTGATCCCCTAGAGGACTCACAACAAATCCAACAGGGTCTTTTTACTCTTGCAGTTTCTCAGCTCTTCCCACAATTTAGCACCTTCTGACCCTATGTCACCTCTTTCTAATGAATTGATCTCACTTTTCATCAACAGAGCCACCCCACCCTCTCAGCCTACCTGACTATCTGTCTTTTCAATCCACCGTGTATCCTTGGACGTTAAGCTCACAGCTATTATCTTCTTTCAGCCATGATTCAGTGATGTGCCTAACATCATACATGCCAATCTGTAACTGTGCTACTCGTTCATCTACCGTATAATGCGCACATTCAGTCCTGTGTTCATCCTTTTCCATTTTGTCCGCCTTTTAAATTGCAACTCAGCCTGTTGATGGAATTTTATCCTATCATCAGCCTCTCCTTGCTAGCAGTCTCACTAACACTGCCACTGTTTCTAAACCAGCTACCCCATCCTCAGCACTGTAACTGAGTTTAACCCCTCACAGACAACTCTAGTAAAATTGCCTACGAGGATATTGGTCCCTCTCGAGTTCAGGTGTAATTCGTCCCTTTTCTACAGGTCATACCGTCCCTAGGAGAGATCCCAACGATCCATGAATCTGAACCTTTGCAACAGTTCCTCGGCCACGCATTTACCTGCCAAATGCTCCCATTCTTGCGTTCACTGGCGTGTGGCATGAGCCGCAATCCAGAGATCACTACCCTGGAGGTCCTGTTTTTCAGCTTTCTACCTAGCCCCCTTAAATCTTTAGGACCTGTTCACCTTGTCTTTGGTGCCAATATGTACCCAAGCTTCTGGCTACTCCCCTTCCCCCTTTAGAGCAAGGCATGTCCTGGGTGACGGGGGTCCTTATTGATGGACGTCACCTTTATGAGGCATCGCTTCTTGAAGATATCTTGGATTCTACGGGGGCTAGTGCCCATGATGGAGCTGACCGAGTTTACAACTCTCTGCAGTTTATTTCAACCCTGTGCAGTAGCCCACCCCATAGCAGACAGACAGTGATGCAGCCAGTTAGAATGCTGTCTATGATACAAGTGTAGAAACTTGGATGTACTGAAGAATAAAAAGAAATTCAAAACAACAAATCAAAAGTTAACCTTTTAAAATCACGGGAGGGTAAAAAGACATTCAGCCCATTGTACCTGTGTTTCTACATGTTCTTTGACTGATATATATATCATGTATGACTTTTACCATCTTATCCGTTCCAGATAAATCCAAGTCTCTCCGTTTCTTGGCTCTCGGTGATTGGGGTGGGCTCCCATTTTCACCATACACAACTCCCGTGGAAATGAGCACAGCCAAACAAATGGGGGTTGTGGCCAAGACGATGGGCGTTGACTTTATTCTGTCACTGGGGGATAACTTCTATTACAGTGGAGTTTACGACGTTACAGACAACAGATTTAAGGTACCGTTATACCTATATTTATCATACTGAAGGAAAGGCGAGGGCAACAGTCACAAAAAGGGCTAGAATACAGATTGTTAGGGAGTATTGTGAGAATGATTGATGCTACCTTGGACAGCCATAACAGCATGAAAGGAGCTGTCTGCATCCTAGAATGGTGCAGGACCATTTCAGCAAATTTAGCACAGAACGAAATAGTAATACCAAAACTTTGATCAAAGAGGGAAGTGTTTAATGAAGAATGGTAGGATGAGATAATGGTTTAGGAATGGGATGCTGTAGGATGTGGCCCTGGCAGCTGAAAGTACTGCAGCCAGTGAGGGAGCGGTGCAGTATTTGCCAAGTACAAAAAGCTAGAGGTGGAGACCGGAACTGGGAGGAATTAAGGGCTGGAATAGGTTATAGGCAGATGATGTGTGAGGCAACAGAGATTAAACGGAAAGAAACAGATCCATTAAATGCTCCCCCAGAATAAGGTCCTGCAAGGAGTGTGAGAGGGATCTCCATAGTCGGTAGTGAACACCGGAACGGAAGGAGATGGGCTACAAAATGCACGCAGTGTGCTGAAGCAGTCTGAGGCCAATAGCTTGATGCTCAGAGGTTGCAGTGTTCTTTGTGATCACAGGAAACATTTGAGGATATCTTTTCTGCCGAGTCACTGAAGGACGTGCCCTGGTATGTTGTAGCTGGAAACCATGATCACTCGGGCAATGTAACTGCACAGATCGAGTATTCCAAAGTGTCCAAGCGATGGTGAGATGGGTTATTCCCTGCAGCTTCCCGTTTTCTCTAACATCTCCACTGTCCCGACGTGTCCCACGTCAAACAATATGCCGTTTTGTTTTGTTTTACCAGGAATTTTCCGCAGTATTACTATGACCTGAACTTCACCATAGCAGGCTCCAATACCACCGTTACAATATTGATGTTGGACACAGTCCTGCTGTGTGGGAATTCTGATGACTTCCGCGGAATGGAGCCAGAGGCACCAATGGATTTTCATGTGGCTAACACACAACTGCGGTGGGTTGAGGAGAAGTTGAAGGCCTCCAGGTATGTGGTGCTGTTCTACAAGTTTGTAGTGTTGGTTAGCTGTTCATCTTTACTTGCTTGGTGCCCATTACCCACTGGTGTTTAGTGCAGCGATGGAAGTTCTCCATCTCTGAGTGATCTTCATTGCACCAGTATCTTCCCCTTGGTTTACTGTCAGTCGTGCAAGTCCCGGCTGGAGACTCAATAATACTGTCACACTCAGATGCAAAAGGATTCTCCTTTGCTGTTTCCGAAACAATTTTGTTTTACCAGTCAGGTTTGTTAGCCCTGAGCTGAACCCCACTCCCGATCCTGGTGGACCACTCTCGTCTGGCCTCTACCCTTTGACCTGTTTGGCATGGGTGACACTTCTTCCTCCTCTTCTTCTTCCACCCTTGGCTCCTGGTGGAGTCGTTGGGGTGCGGCGATGACTGGTCTTGCACCAGTTTGGTGTGCTCCTCATGCGGCATGTCTTGGGCATTGGAAACCCGGCGGAGCCCATCCCCTCTCTGGGTTTGACCACAGCCGATTTCCTCCAAACTAGGTCGAGAACACATGGCTGTTACAGTTCATCTGAGAACCTTTCCACCCCGGCTGGCGACTTCATCATGGAAGTCCTTTGCCCAGTGGTGCCATTTTAACACCACCCCCTCACGTGATCTAGCCCGCCAGCTGAAGCGGTTTACTGGGGTGTGGCGTTTGGAGACAACACGTGAGAGATTTAGGAGATGGATGAGGACCAGTGATGCCGGTCCACCCTGTCCGGTAGGGAGCAACATGCCAGATGTCAAAGGCACTACCTCTATCCAGAGCCCCCTATACCCCTATCAAGAGCTAAAGCCCAAAGCACTGACTCCAGCCAGAAAGAATAGTTCTCCGGGTCGTTGAGGTACGCAAGCCTCAAAACCCTGGCAAGGTTGTGGTCCTCTCGGAGGTAGCTGTACTTACACAAATTGCATTTGTGAAACTCCTTCCATGCCTTCGGAATCTGCACCAATTTTTTCACAGCACGGTAGTACAAGGCTTTACGGTACCAGCGACCTGGGTTCAATTCCTGCCACTGCCTGTAAGGAGGTTGTGTGATCTCCCCATGACCACGTGGGTTTCCTCCGGGTGCTCCGGTTTCCTCCCACAGTCCAAAGGTGTACTGTGATTAGGCTAGGTTAAATCAGGGAATTGCTTGGCAACACCATTCCACACCGTATCTCGTAAATTTAGAAAAATAATTAGCTAATGAAATGCAACCGCTCTCTCGTAAACATGGAAGCCAGTTGTTTTAGAACAAAAAAAATCAAACGACTACTTTGGTCAAGTAATGAATGTTGTGCAGCACACCAGTTTTCCCGCTCCATTTTTCAAATAGGTTCAATAGGTATATTTGATGTCAGAACGTATAAAAAATACATCTTAAAATGCTTTCTCTTTGCGAACGTCCACGGAGTGCCTCGAAGAATGAATGGCAGATAAACGTTAGAACCCCAAAGCCCCCTCAACTCCCCCCTCCCACGCACAAGCAGCAGCAAAGCATCAACCCCCACCCTCCCCACCAGCAAAAAAAAGCATCGGCATCAATAAAGACACAGACTTGCAGTGCCCCAAAGACTACTTGTTCACCCGGTATTCAACATACCACAGGCTCGGTCTCTCTCCCTAATAAGGGAAAAAGAGGTGTCCCCGTCTCACAGTGAGAGGGGGGACATAACAAAACAACTCGCTGACTTATGGTGTTAAAAGCTTGTTGCATCGCTTTTTCCGAGCTCTGTGCCCAAAGAACTGCGGCCTCTGGGCACACAGCCAGCTCGCTGCTGTCGATCTTGCCCGTACCCCCAGGCGGCAGCACCCGACTCGATTCCACCCGCTCCCAGAGCCGTGACACTCCAACACCCTGAGAGTCCGCAAGCCTTCCAGGCCGCGTCCTTGGCGTGTTGAAAAGCGGCCGGTCGTGCGGCCCTGAGAATGGGGTCCCATTCCCGCAAAGAACCGATCAGGTGTAACTCCGGGTTAGGGTCTTCAGAAGAGGTGTCAAAGGTAGAAGTCAAGCTGTTTCCAAGGATGCCAGCAAAGGAGTTGCCACTCGGCACCATCATCCTCCCAAGTTCCATCCACAGGATGGTGCTGGGGTGGAGATGTATCCCTACCAAAGGAGGCATACGTCATTCCTTCCCTCCGCTAGCGGGCAAGGTGTAACACTTGCTTAGCTCCCCCCCCCCCACTGCCAAATCAGGGTCACATGACACATGGGAGCAGGCGGTGGGCGTTCGTATGAATAGCTGGGGCTTATCACAAGTCCTGGCTACACAACCTCTGAAGCGTATTGATAATGGCCGGGGTCGCCCGTCTTGTGAAGACGCTGCCCGGAAGAAGGCAATGGCAAAGCACTTCTGTAGAAAAATTACAAGAACAATCATGGTCATGGAAAGACCACGATCGCCCATATCACATGACAAGGCACATAACTAATGAATGACCACAGAAACACAAGGAACTTGCAAGAATCTGATACCTGGTCATTCAGAAAACCTGATAGCTTGGCATCATGAAGTATTAAATGTTGCTACCTTGTGGTTTCCAAATCTGCCTCACCTGATCCATGAACACTTATACTGCTTTATAAATCTTCATGCAGTTTACTCTTCATTGAAATCCACAGCCTATTTCCCCTCAACTTGAATCAAAAATCCTCATAATATCAATTCATATGATGTCCTTAATTCAGAAGATGTCTCGTGACCTTAGAGGTGTCATCAGGGAAACTTGGGCATCAACTCAGGATGTTCTTCTGTGATTTAAATTTATCTTTCCCTGTCTTACAGATCGGACTTTCTGATTGTTGCTGGCCACTACCCAGTCTGGTCAATTGCTCAGCATGGACCCACTCGGTGTCTGGTGAAGAAGCTGTATCCCCTGCTCACTAAGTACAGGGCCAGTGCATACTTTTGTGGACATGACCATAATCTGCAGGTAGGGAGCAGCAAGTACTAGAGATTTTTAATAAATAAACAAGTAAATCAATTGCATATATTGAACAGATTATTTTTAAAATGTGCAAAATCAGAAATACTGTATATTTCAAAGAAAGTGAGGTAGTGTCCAAAGCTTCAAAGTCCATTTAGGAATCAGATGGCAGAGGGGAAGAAGCTGTTCCTGAATCACTAAATGTGTGCCTTCAGGTTTCTGTATCTCCTACTTGATGGTAATAGTGAGAAAAGGGCATGCCCTGGGTGCTGGAGGTCTTTAATAATGGATGCTGCCTTTCTGAGACACCGCTCCCTAAAGATGTCCTGGGTACTTTGTAGACTAGTACCCAAGATGGAGCTGACTAGATTTACAACCTTCTGCAGCTTCTTTCGGTCCCGTGCAGTAGCCCCTCCATACCAGACAGTGATGCAGCCTGTCAGCATTCTCTCCACGGTACAACTATAGAAGTTTTTGAGTGTATTTGTTGACATGCCAAATCTTTTCAAACTCCTAATAAAGTATAGCTGCTGTCCTGCCTCTTTTATGACTACATTGATATGCTGGGACCAGGTTAGATCCTCAGAGATCTTGGCACCCTTGAAGCTGCTCAATCTAGATTTAAACAGTAGATTTAAATTTTTGGACAAAAGATAAAGGGGGTGTGAGGATTTTTTTAAGGGGTATTTATGATTTGGAAGTTGCAATCTATAAGGACGTTGGAAATTATTAGTCTAGGCTTTAAAAGGCAATTGATTAGGCACTTCAGAGAAAAACTTTGCAGAACAATTGCAAAAGCATAAGTAGCTGGTGGGATTGCTTTACAAAGGTATGATGCAGACTCAATGGGCCAAAAGATCTCCTGTGCTTTTATTATTGATTTTCTCCCTTTCCCTAGGTCCGTGGGCTGAATCCAACTGGAATGTCCATGATCATTCTCTTAGTCTAGACTAACTGCTTCACTATAGACTGAGATTTAAACCTTACAACTGCTCATAAATGGTTGAACTGTATGACAAACTAGGCTATTAGGCCCACACCAATCAAACTGAAACAGCATGCTGGACAGTAATTATTAGCCAATGAAGCTGGGACAATGTGAAATGTCAGTGTGATGTGTACAGTGTCTTGTTTTTCTGACCTTGCTCAGTAATGAGCAATGTCATTGGATTGTCTATGAATACCCAAATATGTAGATACATAGAGTGAAAGCAGTTTGTTTAAATCCAAAGTCTAAGAATTTCCTCTTCCATTATTTCAGTTTATTCAGGACGATAATGGGATTGGCTACGTCCTGAGCGGAGCTGGAAACTTCATGGAAGATTCTACCAAACACAAGCATCGTGTTCCAGAGCACTGGTTGAAATTTTTCTATGCAGACATTAGCTCTTTAGGGGGTTTTGCTTATGTGGAGGTGATGCCGGAGCAGATGGTCGTCACCTATATTGAGTCCCATGGCAAATCTCTGTATCAGACTACCATCCCCAAACGATCAGGCAGGTGAAGCACACAGATATTTAACACTTGAAGGGGAAAACAACTGTGCTAAATGACAGACCTTGCTAAAATTGAACCGAATTGGTTCATGTGATTCCTTCTCTGGAAGCTGGTTTGTGTGCAAAGGCTTTGTTCTTTTTAGCCAAAATCTCTCAAATTGAACAGTATTCTAAATAGAGACGTTTAGTTTCCTTTGCTACTGAAGTGAAGTGCCAATGATTCCTTTCCTTCTAGCTTACCAATATGTAAGTAATACTCAGGGATTGACAGTTACATTTCTATTTTCTTGTTCTCCTGCTCTTCTGCTCTACCAGATGTGCACATGCTAGGAGTACATTGGGAAAGTCATCTAGTCTCAGATTAGATGGCAGGACTGATTGAAGAACAAGGCAGCAGGACAATTGGGAATAGGGTGGCAATAAGACAAACCGACTGAATGAATAAGATGGAAGGCAATGAGTGGAATACCTTGACCTTCACAGTGGTCCACTCTATACAATGATACATCATTCTCAATCACAGAGAAATTGCTTTGGTGCTTGCTATGTCTACAGATCAAGAACATTCACTGTTATTATGGCAGGTCTATGGCCTTATTCCATTATCTGTACTTGCTCCATTACCCTTAATATCATTAGTTAAGAATCATCTACCAACCTTGGATTTTAAAACAGACAATTGATGATGGTCAATTGTAATTTGCAAAGAATTGATGACACTTCGGTTTATGATTACTTTATAATTCCAAAAAATGTCTGGCTCTGATGACAAATTCTGTACTTAATCTTCAGACTTCTAGGGAATGGAAGACTTTATTTTCTTTCTTTCCAGCTGTACAGCCAACGTGTGGTTCTAAAACTGTTGTGTCCAGAACAGCACGCAATACTGCAGGACTTTGTACAGCTGCAAAACTAGTTCTATCTCATTATACTCTAACCTATGATATCGAAGCCTGCATATTACTAGACTTTATCTTCTATACCCATGTGTATCATTTTAATGATCCACGTAGCCCATCAAGTTTCTTTAGATGTTGTTCCTTTTTCTTCAATGCCATTTATTGTTCTTTTGCTTAACTCAAAGCAGGTAATCTTAAACGGGCCATGTTTTTCATCTATAATTTTATTAATATCTTTAATGCTTCCATCTATATTGTTTTAAATGCCATTCCTATTTGCCATCGGCATCCAAACTGTTAATAAACATGGTGGATATTGAGGCTCCAGTACAGATCTTTAGATCTGAGTTATAAATTTTGTGTTTAATGTGTGTATTTTTTAAATACTCCACACTGATGTTCGGTTCTTTTTATTCGGTAATAACCAAACAAGGCTAGTCTGCCCCATTGGTTTTGATTGCAGACGTGTTTGTTACTTGCTTTTTTAAAAACTGAAATTTGATACACGTGCCATATCAAGTTGTCTTTGCAATTATTTAAAAGAAGGCAACACATGGAAGGGCTCAATGTAATGAGGCAAGGTCCTCTGCGCTTCTCATAGACATGAGAAAGTCCAAAGCAACACATTCTCTACGCTTCTGCTGGGAGCTGTGACCTTATAGACTTTTCAGAAGCACCATTTTCAATGTGTTATCCCAATTACATGTTGCACATGTAAGAGAAAAAACTCTGCGAATCTGCTCCGGACTGCTGACATAATGATGCTATTTATGTCAGCAATGTGCATGACTGTATTTGATGTATCTCATGTTAATCTGGTTCTGATGTTTGACTTTTTGTATGTTTTTTAAAATCTGTCTTCAGGTGTGAATTGTTCCAAATTCTCTGGGATTGTTTTATATGATTATTGACTTGTAAGCTTTGGAATAAATTAGAATTATTGCAATATATTCTCATCTCTAAATTAAAAACGTGCATTTCAGTCGTCACGTGCTTAGTTGCACTCAGCAGATCTTGCTGATGTAGCATTGCCCAGGTACTGCTGTGAATTTGCTAAGCTCCCACGCCTACAGTTCTGCTTTCTGTGGCCGCAAATCTTCATAAATGGCACAGCTAGTTTAGCTGTTCCTTTGTTTTTTTTTTCTCCCATTTTTTCAGACCCTTTGTAATTTAAAAATGCAAAATGAGTAATAGCAACAAACTTATTGGTGTTTTCTTTTACGGAATTTAAACTTTCCAAAGCTTCACAGTTGTTAACAGAAGAATTTATAACTCTACTGCGTTGAACCAAAAACCACTTGTCTGTTGGAAATTGCTGATCAGCCACAGTTGTGGCTTTGACAACAATTACATACTTCCACCGTAAGCCAAAGATTTTTCAGTATGTATACTTAATATTATATTCACTGCCATTCAGTAACTAAGTAAGCCACTCACAAGAAGTTAGCATAGAAGAATGATTTAGTAAGATAAAGGCTGATCTTGCATCTTAGCTTCAAGTTCCCACCCTATCCTTATGTTCCATGCTTTGATCTCAGTATGTACATCAATAACCCATTCTAATTATTTTCAATTCTTTGAATAAAGTAATTTTTCCTCATCTTCCTGTTGAGTCGCTCATTCTAGAGACAGACCAACACATAAAAATGCTAGAGGAACCCACCAGGTCAAGCAATGTCCAAGGGAAGGATAAACAGTTGAAGTCTCTGACCCTCTCCCTCTTTTTGGACCCATTCTCCCATCTCCAACACTCCTGCTCTTCAGGCAGATTGATCTCTACCTCGCTAGGGCTAATCAGCAACTCTCAGACGTCCCTTCTTTCTTACCCCTTGAAAGGACAATCAGGCCAATGTCTCCCGCACTATCACCAACCTCATCAACTCTGGAGACCTTCCATCCTCTGCCAAAAACTGCATAGCTCCCTCACCCCACATTTCTACTTCATACTCAAAAATTCACAAACCTGACTGCCCGGGTAGGCCCCATTGTATATGCCTGCTCCTGCTCACAGAAAACTTGTCCGCATATTTTGACTTGGTTTTATCCCCCTTGGTTCGGTCTCTTTCCACCTACATCTGCAACACTTCACACACTCTGGGTCTCAACAACTTCAATTCCTTGGACCTGAGAGCCTTATTTCCCCATGAATGTCCATACCCTGGACGTGTCTAACCCCTGTCAAAAATCCTTAAAGCTCTCTGCTTCTTTCTTGACAATAGACCCAAACAGCTACCCTCCATGACTACTCTCTAGTGGAGCTGGTCCTCAAACTCGATAATTTCTTACAGCTCCTCCCGTTTGCAACAAGCCCAAGCTGTGACCATGGCACCCGCATAGGCCCCTGACTTTTGGTTAGTTATGTGGAACAGTCGATGTTCCAAGGCTTCAAGGGTGATGTTCCCCAGCTCCTGTGCTGCATTGACAGCTGCAAGGGTGTTGCTTCATGCACTCCTGCTGAGCTCATCAATTTCATCACTGTGGCTCCACCCTTCCCTCAAATTTAACCATATAACAATTACAGCACTGAAACAGGCCATCTCGGCCCTTCTAGTCTGTGCCAACACTTACTCTCACCTAGTCCCACTGGCCTGCACTCAGCCCATAACCCTCCATTCCTTTCCTATCCATATACCTATCCAATTTTACTTTAAATGACAACTGGTCCATTTCTAATACTTCTCTCATCTTTCTCAATCTCTCTGTCTCCATTTCTGGAGGCAAACTATCTCCCAATGTCATTGAGAAACTTGTTGATTCTCACAGCTATTTTGATACCTGGAGTATTGTGTACAGTTTTGGTCTCCAGGGTTAAGGAAGGACATCCTGGCTATAGAGGAAGTGCAGCATAGATTCACGAAGTTAATTCCTGGGATGTCCGGACTGTCTTACACAGAGAGGTTAGAGAGACTGGGCTTGTACACGCTGGAATTAAGGAGATTGAGAGGGGATCTGATTGCAACTTATAAGATTATTAAGGGATTGGACAAGATAGAGGCAGGAAATATGTTCCAGATGCTGGGAGAGTCCAGTACCAGAGGGCATGGTTTGAGAATAAGGGGTAGGTCATTTAGGACAGAGTTAAGGAAAAACTTCTCCCAGAGAGTTATGGGGGTCTGGAATGCACTGCCTCAAAGGCAGTGGAGGCCAATTCTCTGGATGTTTTCAAGAAGGAGCTAGATAGGTATCTTATGGATAGGGGAATCAAGGGATATGGGGACAAGGCAGGAACTGGGTATTGATAGTAGATGATCAGCCATGATCTCAGAATGGCGGTGCAGGCTCGAAGGGCCGAATGGTCTACTTCTGCACCTATTGTCTATAATACTTCCCAACCTGTCACCTTTTTTAAAAAAAAAAGAAACACAAAATAAATACCATTCCCTTGTCTCAGTTCCTCTGTCTCAACTGCATCTCTTCCCAGGATGAGGCTTTCCTTTTCAGAAAATCAGAGATGTCGTCCTCCTTCAAAAAAAAATGGAGTTTCCCTTCCTCCACCATTGATGCTGTTCTCGACCACATCTTCTCCATTTTTCCAGACATCCTTCTTCCCGACACAACTTTCATCACCCTCAATGGGATCTTACCACCAAACACATCCTTACTTCCCCTCCTCTCTCTACATTCTGCAGTGGATTGCTCCCTCCATCATTTCCTTGTCCATTTGCCCCTCCCCACTGGTACCCCTCCGGGCGCTTAACCCACGTGGAAGAAGAGCTACACCTGGTCATTCTCCTCCTCCCTCACCTCCATTCAGGACTCCAGGTGAGACAACACTTCAATCTGCAAGCCCATTGGAGATAATCTACTGTATGCAGTATTGGTGTGGCCTCCTCTATGACGGTGAGACCCTACATAGATTGGGGAAACTGCTTTGTTGAATAACTGCTCTGTCTGCAATAAGCAGGATTTCCAAGTGGCCAGCTATTGACACAGAGATCCATGGCATCCTCCACTATCACAATGAGGCTACTCAGGTTGGAGGAGCAACACCTCATATTCTGTCTGGGTAGCCTCCAACCTGATGGCATGAACACCAATTTCTCTGGTCACTTTTCCCCTTCCCTCTTCTCCCATTTCCCACTGTGGCTCACTTCTCATCTTCACCAGCCTCTCACCTTCTACTCCTCTTCATCAGGTCTCATTGTCCAGCTTTAGCTTTCTTGTTTGTATCTGCACAGGAACACAAATAAACAACACCCTCTCTTTGCCTGGCAAAGTTTTATCGCTCTCTCATGTACATGACCCAGATGTCATTGTAGTAAACAGTCACTTCCTTCATGATCTGCTGCTGCTGAGAAATGTTCAAAAGTAAAATATGTCTCAGAGCTGCAGACTCAGGGCTCCAGCAACCTAGATTCCCCTTGTGACTCTAGTGGTTTCCTCTGAGTGCTCCAGTTTCCTCTCATATCCCAAAGCCATATAGGTTTGTAGGTTAATTTGGCCACTAAATTGCCAGTGGTGCATAGGTCAGTGGTAGAATATGATGGAAATGTAGGAGAAATAAAGAGTGATTAGTGTATTTTTAGTGTTATATTGATATCTAATATTCTGAAGGACATGCTTCTGTGCTAGGTAGACCAGGCTAGAGGGACCAAGTGGATTATTACACTGGACAACAAAAGTTTTGCTTCCTGAATACTTTTGGGGGTATGTTATGGATTTTGGACTGCTGATCATGAAAATCACAATGAAATTTCCCTATCACACACAAATTTCTTGAAATTACCTGCATTTGTTATTTCAATTCATAATTCAAGTCAGAATAACTGACAACAAGATTAAGGAAGGCATTTTTGTTGGTCCACAAATCAAACAGGTCATCAATGGCAGGCAATTCGAAAAACTTCTAGTGGGATCTGAAAGGCATTCGAGGATGTTGTTGAAATTTTACTTGGCAACTACACGCAGCTGGTTGACAGCATACAAAACCATTAAGTGCAACGTGCCGGTAAAGATTCATTTCTTCATTCCCATTCAGACTTCTTCCCCGCAAATCTTGGTGCTGTCAGTAATGAAAGGTTTCACTGGGTCATTGCGGTCGTGGAGAAATGGTATCAGGATTCCTGGCTGGTTATTGTTGGACAGTTAAAAGAGAAGCCTCAGACACCGAGAACAAATGAACATCGACAAAACATTTTTAGCTTAGTTGAACTACTGCAAAGCATCAGCACCATCATTTGTTCCTTCAAAATATGAAAGCAAGCTAGTAAATAATATCAAAGTGCTTAGTAAAATTTTTTTCAGGTATGCTAATAATAACAGAAATGAGAGTGTATGTAGGACCGCTAGAAGATGAGGCAGGAGAAATAATAACGAGGGACAAGGAGATGGCTGATGAACTAAATGAGTATTTTATATCAGTTTTCACTGTGGAAGACACTAGTAGTGTGCCTGATGTTGCAGTGTGTGAAGGAGGTGAAGTGAGTGCAGTTACTGTTATGAAAGAGAAGGTGCTCAAAAGGCTGAAAGACCTAAAGGTAGAAAAGTCACCTGGACCAGATGAACTGCACCTTAAGAGTTCTAAAAGAGGTAGCATTAGAAATTGTGGTTGGATTAGAAATGATCTTTCAAAAATCATTGGATTCTGGGATGGTGCCAGAGGACTGGAAAACTGCAAATGTTGCTCCACTCTTCAAGAAAAGGAGGAAGGCAGCAGAAAAGAAATTATAGTCCAATTAGCCTGGAGTTCATTGGTTGGGAAGATGTTTGAGTCAATTGTTAAGGATGAGGTGATGGAGTATTTGGTGACACAGGACAAGATAGTGCAAAGTCAGCATGGTTTCCTTCAGGGAAAATCCTGCCTGACGAAGCTATTAGAATCCTTTGAGGAGATTACAAGTAGGATAGATAAAGGGGGTGCAGTGGATGATGTATATTTGGACTTTCAGAAGGCCTTTGACAAGGTGCCACACATGAGGCTGCTTACCAAGTTAAGTGCCCATGGTATTACGGGAAAGTTACTAACATGGTTAGAGCATTGGCTGATTGGTAGGAGGCAGCAAGTTGGAATAAAAGGATCCTTTCCTGGTTGGCTGCCAGTGACTAGTGGTGTTCCACAGGGGTCGGTGTTGGGACCATTTCTTTTTATGCTGTACATAAATGATTTAGGTGATGGAATATATGGCTTTGTTGCCAAGTTTGCAAATGATATGAAGATTGGTGGAGGGGCAGGTAGTGTTGAGGAAACAGGTAGGATGCAGAAGGACTCAGATTAGGAGAATGGGCAGGAAAGTGGCAAATAAAATATAATACTGGAAAATGCATGGTCATGCACTTCGGTAGTAGTAATAAATGTGCGGACTATTTTCTAAATGGGGAAAAAATCCAGGAATCTGAGATGCAGAGGGACTTGGGAGTCCTTGTGCAGAATACCCTGAAGGTTAATTTGCAGATTGAGTCAGTGGTGAGGAGGGCAAATGTCATGTTAGCATTCATTTCAAGAAGTCTAGAATACAAGAGCAAAGACGTGATACTGAAGCTTAGTAAGGCCCTGGTGAGGCCTCACCTTCAGTATTTTGAACAGTTTTAGCCCCCCATCTTAGAAGAGATGTGCTATCATTGGAGAGGGTCCAGAGGAGGTTCACAAGGATGACTTCATGAATGAAAGAGTTATCAGACAAAGTTTGATGGCTCTAGGCCTGTACTTGCTGGAATTCAGAAGGATGAGGGGGGGATCTCATTGAAACCATTTGAATGTTGAAAGGCCTAGGCAGAGTAGATGTGGAAAGGAAGTTTCCCATGGTGGGAGAGTCTAGGTCAAGAGGGCACAACTTCAAGATAGAAGGGCGCCCTTTCAAAACAGAGATGCAGAGAAACTTCTTTAGCCAAAGGTTGGTGAATTTGTGGAATTTGTTGCCACATGCAGCTATGGAGGCCAGGTCATTAGGTGCAATTAAGGCAGAGATTGATAGGTTCTTGATTGGACATGACATCAAAGGTTACAGGGAGAAGGCCAGGAACTGGGGTTGAGGAGGAGAAAGAAAGGATCAGCCATGATTGAGTGGCAGAGCAGACTCGATGGGGCAGATGGCCTAATTCTGCTCCTATGTCTTATGGTCTTATCATGCAATTAAACACATTTTATTTAATAAAAGTTAATTTCTTGTTTCACCAACTGCTTTGAGATACAAGTAGTCTAAAGTTACATCCGTTTTCAACTTCAAGTGGTCTATCATAAACAAAATAAAATTTCTAAGGATACAACACTTTCTAAATAAATTTGTTGTCCAGTGTTCATGTGTTTCAGCACTTTTGCAAGCATGATAGAACATTCAACAGATACTGTATGCTGCCATAGGTGTGTCCCAGAGTCTAGCTACTGACAACAAGTTATACAGCTCAATATGCTTCTATCTGTCTTACCCTATCAGAGATATTCTGTCTTCTATCCATCTTCCCACACCTTTCTGTGACCTGCCTTCTCTCCTTCCGAGTGCTGACAAGGGCTCCTGGACCTGAAAACGTAACTGTTTCTCTCCACAGATGCCACAGAGACGTAACTCCACAGAAGCTGAAGATCCCTAGCAGTGTCTGTTGTTCCAGTATCTGCAGTTTGAACTGTCGCGTGCTATCTGATGGCAGGCGGAACAATCTCTATGCATGTACATGAAGCACAAAGCATCTGCCGGAATGGCTTGGCTTGAAGTTAGGCTCCTTTCTTACCTGCACGCTTGCACCTCCACATCTTCCTTCCTCATTTTCTAGGGAAATGGTGGTAGAGGCTTTTTAAGAGCCATTTAGATAATCACATGAATGTGAGAAAGATGGAAGGATGTGGATATTGTATAGGTTGGTGGGTTTAGTCTTTGGGTGTTTATGATTTGCTTTTTAGTTGGTCCAGCACAATGTTGCAGGCCAAAGGACCGTTTCCTGTGTTGTACTTTTCTATGTTCTGTGCATTCACTTTATTCATCAAGAGGACACAATCTGGAATCCAGAGCAAAAAGGCAAGTTGTTGTGTTCAAGAAGCAAAGAGATCATTCACACCTGGGCTTGTGACCCTGCTTCGATTCAATCTTTGTCACGGTTTTTTGTCGTGTATACGTGGGTGTGCACCTTTAGGAATCAAGCCTGCACCTGACATGACTCAGATATCACACTCAGATGTATACAGCATCTACACAAAATAAATGAAACCTTGCCATTGACTGCTGGGAATCCAGAACGGCAACTGTTCAAAGTGAGGTGGGGGCACTTAGGAATGAATTGAGAATCCATGCATTGGGACCACAGCAAAATAACAACTTTATTTATAGTACACTTTTCATAAAGATGATGCTGTTCAAAGTGTTTTATTTCTGGATAGCGGGATAAAAGCACAAATATGAAAATAAAGAATAAAAATAGAAGACAAAAAGATATTAGTTAAAAAGCAAGGTTGAATAAATAGGCTTAGAGCTGGCATTTAAGTGAGTCTGCTCCTCTTCTAGTTTTAGATATTGAATTCCGCAGTTTAGGAATGTGGTAGCTCGTATAACAAAACAGTTCAAATGGTTCAATTTAATATCAGAGAATGTATTCAACCTGAAATTCTTACTCTTCACAGAGACATCCATAAATAAAGAAGCCCTTAAAGAATGAGTTATAGTGATATCAAAACCCCAAAGCCTCCCTTCCTCCTCCCACGCACAAGCAGGCAGCAGAAAGCTTGACTCTCCCCCTCCTGCATTTGCAGAAGCACCACCCCCACACCTTGCAATCAGTAACAAAGGCCCCCAAAGAGACCTTGACTTAGAGTCCATCAAAAACCACAGTCCGTAACACATCACTTCAGTATCTTAACAGGCTCTCTCTCCCCAGCTCCTGCAGTAAAGAGAGGGGAGACCAGCAGCTGGCTGTTCTGATCTTACAATCTTCGTTGAGAGAGGGGGAGAGGGAGAGAAACCCTATGGAAATGCATGATGGAGAAATCTACCTCACAGCCTACCCATTTGCTCACCCAGTCTGGCACCTCCTGTTCCACCGGTGGAAGAGTCTGTGCCTCATCATACCGGTCTCATCAACCACGTCAGGCCCTACAGAGCAAGTCGTCCTCTATCACATGAACTGATTGATGATGGCCTTCACACTTTGTAGCATTATCCGCTACTGTTTTGTTTCAGAATCACTAACTCCAGCAAAACCTATTGTGTTATTAATTCTGTCCATCCCGAGTGCTGATATTTATAACAACATCAGGGAAGCACACAGACAGTACAGTGTCAATAAGTATGGACTTGGAGGTCCATTTCGGGTCAAACTGAAGGACAATAGCAGTTATGACTTCGATGAACTTCAACACCAGTGCAAGAACTCTACACTTGCATGCAATGCTTGTTTGGCCCTGTCAAAATTTTACCACACGTGAATTTGCTGAGAACAGTGAAGTAGAGCTATTCACATCCAAGTTCAAGTTTAATTGAGGTTCAACCAGACACGTGAATAAAGCCCAATGAAACTGTGTTCCTCTGGGGCCAAGGCGCAAACCACAGAGCCTATGATCATACAGTTCACAGCTATTCTGACAGCAGAAAAAAACACACAGTTACAAAAAAATTAACATTAAAAAATAATAATAAAGCCCAAGTCTCTAAGTGTCCTGTAGATTGATGGTGCATGCAAGTTGTCCAGGGACCACGTTTCTGCAAGCACAGCCCACAACACCGCTCAGTGCAGCTGCAGACAAATGGAATCCAAGTTGTCCCACATTGAGCACATACTGGAGAGCAGCACCAATGAGAGGAACCAGCCTCCAAGCTAGCACAGAATCTCCTTTCTCGGCACTTGCAGCAGATGGCCCTGAGACATGAGCGATGCACCACAGCTGTGGTGATGTAGTTACCCTGCTGGCACCAATGAGCCAGCGATGCCTGTAGTTGCATTCTAAAGTACACCAACCTCCCCAGGATTTGTCAACACTTCCTCCATGTTTAACTTCTGATAATTCCTTTTAAAAATTTAGAACACTTCTGTTCTTCCACATCTTTTCCATTTTATTTTGGGAAAGAAATCCCTATATCTAGTGGCCATTATTAATTTTTAACTCCCTTTGTTATGTCCCCTAACTTGACATCAACAGTTTTGAGATTAGTAGCTTATTTGTATTTTCTGACTTCTAATACCACTGATAACAGCATGTGCCAACACAACGCCCTCTTTTAACTGTAGACATGCAATCAGGTTCATTGGAAGAGTCTCGGTGGCCGGAATGGTCACACAAGCAAAATGTCAACTGGAACGATACAGAAGTTTGAAGATAGATAAAGTCTCCTGTACCCTGGGGTTCTTCTCAAAGAGACGGCTGAAGAGATTGCGGAGGCATTAGTAATGATCTTCCAAGAATCACTAGATTCTGGAAAGGTTCTGGAGGTCTGGAAAACTGCAAATGTCACTCCACTCTTTAAGGAGGGAGGGAGGCAGATATATAAAGAGTAAAAGAGAGGAAAGAGCGGATCTTGGATGGTTGTAAAATGACCCTGGAGAGGTAATAACGGGGAACAAAGAAATGGCAGGTGATCTGAGTAAGTGTTTTGTGTCTGGCTTCACTGTGGAAGACGCAAGGTATTCCAGGAATTTAAGAGTGTCGGGGCAGATGTGAGTGTAGTTGTATTACTAAGGAGAGGGCTGGGGAAGCTGAAATGTCTGAAGGTAGATAGGTCACCTGGACCAGATGGACTACACCCCAGAGTTCTGAAGGAGGTAGCCCTGTGGAAGCATTAGTAATGATCTTTCAAGAATCACAAGATTCTATAATCGCTCCAGAGGACTGGAAAATTGCAAATACTCCACGTTATAAGAATGGAGGAGGAAGAAGAAAGGAAAGTATAGGCCAGTTAGCCTGACTTCAGTGGTTGGGAAGATCTGAGTCTATTATAAGGGACAAACACGAGGAAATCTGCAGATGCTGGAAATTCAAACAACACACACAAAATGCTGGTGGAACACAGCAGGCCAGGCAGCATCTATAGGGAGAAGTGCTGTCGACGTTTTGGGCCGAGACCCTTCGTCAGGACTAACCAAAAGGAAAGCTAGTAAGAGATTTGAAAGTGGTGGGGGGAGGGGGAATTGCAAAATGATAGAAGACCAGAGGGGGTGGGATGAAGCTAAGAGCTGGGAAGGTGATTGGTGAAAGTGATACAGAGCTGAAGAAGGGAAAGGAGATGGGAGGCCTCAGGAGAAAGAAAGGAGGGGGGGAGCACCAGAGGGAGATAGAGAACAGGCAAACAACTAAATGTGTCAGGGATGGGGTAAGAAGGGGAGGAGGGGCATTAACTGAAGTTAGAGAAGTCAATGTTCATGCCATCAGGTTGGAGGCTACCCAGCCGGTATATAAGGTGTTGTTCCTCCAACCTGAGTTTAGATTCATTTTGACAATAGAGGAGGCCATAGATAGACATATCAGAATGGGAATGGGACGTGGAATTAAAATGTGTGACCACTGGGAGATCCTGCTTTTTCTGGCGGATGGAGCGTAGGTGTTCAGCGAAACGGTCTCCCAGTCTGCGTCAGGTCTCACCAATATATAAAAGGCCACACCGGGAGCACCGGACGCAGTATACCACACCAGCCAACTCACAGGTGAAGTGTCGCCTCACCTGGAAGGACTGTCTGGGGCCCTGAATGGTGGTGAGGGAGGAAGTGTAAGGGCAGGTGTAGCACTTGTTCTGTTTACAAGGATAAGTGCCAGGAGGGAGATCGGTGGGAAGGGATGGTGGGGGGGGGGAGTGGACAAGGGAGTCGTGTAGGGAGTGATCCCTGCAAAAAGCAGAAAGGGGGGGAGGGAAAACGAACGGTCCCAACACATAGACTTGGAACATGGACTGTTCCACAAAGCCAACAAAAAGGCAGGCATAACTGGGACCCATACGGGTGCCCATGGCTACACCCTTGGTTTGGAGGAAGTGGGGGGGAGCCAAAGGAGAAATTATTGAGAGTAAGAACTAATTCCGCTAGATGGAGGAGAGTGGTGGTAGAGGGGAATTGGTTAGGTCTGGAATCCAAAAAAAAGCGAAGAGCTTCGAGACCATCTCGGTGGGGGATGGAGGTGTCTAGGGACTGGACGTCCATGGTGAAAATAAGTCGGTGGGGGCCAGGGAGCTGAAAATCATTGAAAAAATTCAAAGCATGAGAAGTGTCATGAACATAGGTGGGAAGAGATTGAACAATGGGGGGATAAGACAGTGTCAAGGTATGCAGAAATGAGTTCAGTGGGGCAGGAGCAAGCTGAGACAATGGGTCTACCTGGACAGGCAGGTTTGTGGATCTTGGGTAGGAGGTAGAAACAGGAAGTGCGGGGTGTGGGAACTATGAGGTTGGTGGCAGTGGATGGGAGATCCCCAGAGGTGATTATAAGGTTTTGGATACTTGGAGGCTCATGTTAAAATAGGCCAAAGTCAGCATGATTTTCTAAAGGGGAAATTTTGCTTGACAAATCTGTTCGAATTATTTGAGGAAATAACAGGCAGGATAGACAAGCGAGAGTCAGAAGGTGTTGTTATTTGGTTTTTTAGAAGGCTTTTGACAAGGTGCCGTTCATGAGGCTGCTCAATAAGATAAGAGCCCATGGTATTACAGGAAAGGTATTAGCATTGGCTGATTAGCAGGAGGCAAAGAGGGGAATAAGGGTTGGCAGTTGGCAGCTAGTGGTGTTCCACAGGGCTTGGTGTTATGACTACTTCTTTTCACGATGTAAAACATATCAATGATTTGGATGAAGGAATTGATGACTTTGTGGCCAAGTTTGCAGATGATACAAAGATAGACAGGAGGTACAAGTAGTGTCAAGGAAGCAGGGTGTCTGCAGAGGGCTTAGGCAGAGAGGCACAGAGGGCACAGCCTCAGAATTGAGGGACATCCATTTTGAACAGAGATGAGGAAAGCTTCTTTAGGGCAAAGAGGTAGCAGATGGAGTATAGTGTGGTGAAGTGCACTTTGGTAGAAGATTTAAAGATTTATAGGCATGGACTATTTTCTAAATTGGAAGACAATTCAAAAATTAGTGGTGCAAAGGGACTTGGAAGTATTCATGCAGGATTCCCGAAATGTTGACTTGAAGGTTGAGTCAGTGGTGAGGAAAGCAAATTCAATGTTAGAATTCATTTTGTGAAGACTAGAATACAAAAGCAAGAATGTAAGGCTTTATAAGACATTGGTCAGACCGTACTTGGAGTATTGTGACCACTTTTGGGTCCCTTATCTAAGAAAGGATGTGCTGGCATTGGAGAGGGTCCAGAGAAGGTTCACAAGAATGATTCCAGGAATGACAGGGTTAACATATGAGGAGTGTTTGATGGCTCTGGGCCTGTACACTCTGGAGTTCAGAAGAATGAGAGAGAATCTCATTGAAACTTAACAAATATTCAAAGGCCTAGATAGAGTAGATGTGGAGAGGATGGTTCCTATAGTGGACAAGTCTAGAACCAGAGGGCACAGTCTCAGAATTGAGGGGCATCCATTTTGAACAGATATGAGGAAAACTTTAGCCGGAGGGTTGTGAATCTATGAAATTCATTGACACAGACTCTGCAGGCCAAGTCATTGGGTACATTTAAGGTGGAAGTTGATAGGTTCTTGATTAATCAGGGCATCAAAGGTTATGGGGAGGAGGCAGGAGAATGGGGCTGGGAGGGATACTAAATCAGCCATGACAGTATGGCAGAGCAGACTCAATGGGCCAAATGGCCTGTTTATGCTCCTAGGTCTTATGGTCTAATACTTAAAAATTAGTTCTACAAACACTCATACACTATAGGATTACACCATTAAATAATGTGTTTTGTGAAAGATAGGAAGGGTTGGTGCTAAGGGAAGGACAGTGGGTTAATATGAGTTAGTTTGAGGAAGGCTTGGATTAAGCAAAGGGTGTCTGGGTTTTGAAGGGTGGGATCATGCAGAGCTGGGGAAGAGACAAGGTAACCGTGCTGGGTGCACATCTGGGTGTGGAGTTGTAGGGGTGGTGAAGGAGATTGGTGACAGTTTCATGGCAGGCAATGGAGATGGAAATTGCATGAAGTCCAGATAGAGAATAGGAAAGGATGAGGAAGTTACAGGAGTGAGTCTGTTGTGTGACGTTTGGACAATAGTGTAGAAGTGTACACAAAGGGGGTATGTGTTAACAGTCTCAGACGGATGTAGGTGCTGGAGAAGCTGCCTGGCTGAGGGGAAGGAAAGCACCCAAGGTGGAGAAGGGGTGAGGAACCCTCCTGGGTCTCAGGCTGGGGGTGTGTATTGGTGAGTACACAAATTTCAGGGAACAGACAATGAAAGCAGTTGGTGTGATGGGAGACCGATGGAGAAGTTACTTGGAATGAAGGGCGAGCAACCTCAGATGGGTGATGGGGTGATGGGGTGGGCAGTGAGAAGGAGGGAAAGATGTCAGGATTTATTTATTTATTAGCGATACAGTGTGGAGCTGGCCCCTTCCAGCTCTTTTAACTGCGCCCTCTCAGCAACCCCACAACCCCGATTAATCCTAACCTGGTGACGGGACAATCTCCAGTAACCAATTAACCGACTCACTGTGGGAGGAAACTGGAAGTGTCAGACGAGCAGAGACTCCTTACAAAACAATGCTGGAATTGAACTCTATATTCCAGAACGTTCCCAGTTGGAATAGCGTTGTGCTAGCTGCTACGATACCGTGGCACCCGCTTGGTGAGGTGGAAAGAGGATTACAAAGACTGGGGGAGAGGGAACGGTGGCAGAATGGAGTGGGGAGTGAGGAGAGGGTTGTTGAAGGGGTGGAGAGGTGTGTGGGGAGGGAAGAGAGATGTCGGGGAGGAGGAGAGTTGGGCTGAAGAGGTGGGATGAAAATTGTTTATTATTAGCACGTATGCTGAGGTGCAGTTTTTCCTCCCTCACCCCAGTTACCCCACCTCTTTCCAACTCACCAAACAATAACAGAATGCAGAATAAAGTGCAGTTACAGAGAAAGTGCAGTACAGGTAGACAATAAGATGAAAGGTCATAATGAGGAAGACTTTAACATCAAGAGCTCCATTTAATAGTCTTTTAACAATGGTATAGAAGCTGTCCTTGAGCCCAGACATCCATGTTTTCAGGCTCTTGTATCTTCTGCCTGATTAAGAATGGAGAATAGAGAGCATCTGGGGTAGGCAGGATCTATGATAATCAGAATTATAATCAGGTTTGATATGACTGGCATATGTCGTGAAATTTGTCTTTACAGCAGCAGTATATTGCAATACATAGAAATAGAAAAAACTGAATTACAGTAAATAAATATATATATATGTGTGTGTGTGTGTGTGTGTGTGTGTGTGTGTGTGTGTATATATATATACATACAGTATATATTATAGTTAAATATAAAAGCAGTGAGGCAGTGTTCATGGGTTCAATGTCCATTCAGAAATTGGATAGCAGAGGGGGAGAAGCTGTTCCTGAATTGTTCATGTGTGGCTTCAGGCTTCTGTACCTCCTTCCTGATAAGAAAAGAGCTGTGGAGAAGGAAAGGAAGAAATACAGAGTTGAGGGGTGAAAGAGGGAAGACAAATTGGTGTTGAGCGATGTTACTGGGTGGAGGGCTGAGGAAGGGGTGTTGAGGGATGGAAAGGTGAGGAGAGGCAGTGTTGATGGTTGGAGGGTATACTGAGGGATGGAGAAGTGGTGTTGATGGTTGGAGGGTATACTGAGGGATGGAGAGGTGGTGTTGATGGTTGGAGGGTATACTGAGGGATGGGGAGGTGGTGTTGATGGTTGGAGGGTATACTGAGGGATGGGGAGGTGGTGTTGATGGTTGGAGGGTATACTGAGGGATGCAGAGGTGGTGTTGCTGGTTGGAGGGTATACTGAGGGTTGGAGAGATGGTGTTGCTGGTTGGAGAATATACTGAGGGTTGGAGAGATGGTGTTGCTGGTTGGAGGGTATACTGAGGGATGGGAAGGTGGTGTTGATGGTTGGAGGGTATACTGAGGGATGGGGAGGTGGTGTTGATGGTTGGAGGGTATACTGAGGGATGAGGAGGTGGTGTTGATGGTTGGAGAGTATACTGAGGGATGGAGAGGTGGTGTTGATGGTTGGAGGGTATACTGAGGGATGGGGAGGTGGTGTTGATGGTTGGAGAGTATACTGAGGGATGGAGAAGTGGTGTTGATGGTTGGAGGGTATACTGAGGGATGGAGAGGTGGTGTTGATGGTTGGAGGGTATACTGAGGGATGGGGAGGTGGTGTTGATGGTTGGAGGGTATACTGAGGGATGGGGAGGTGGTGTTGATGGTTGGAGGGTATACTGAGGGATGGGGAGGTGGTGTTGATGGTTGGAGGGTATACTGAGGGATGAAGAGGTGGTGTTGCTGGTTGGAGGGTATACTTAGGGTTGGAGAGATGGTGCTGCTGGTTGGAGGGTATACTGAGGGATGGGAAGGTAGTGTTGACGGTTGGAGGGTATACTGAGGGATGAGGAGGTGGTTGTGCTGGTTGGAGGGTATACTGAGGGATGGGGAGATGGTGCTGATGTTTGGAGAGGTGAGGGAGGGTATACTGAGGGATGGAGAGGTGGTGTTGATGGTTGGAGGGTTTTCTGAGGGATGGGGAGGTGGTGCTGATGGTTGGAGGGGTGTGGGAGGGTATACTGAGGGATGGGAAGGTGGTGCTGATGGTTGGAGGGGTGAGGGAGGGTATACTGAGGGATGGAGAGATGGTGTTGCTGGTTGGAGGGTATACTGAGGGATGGGAAGGTGGCGCTGATGGTTGGAGGGTATACTGAGGGATGGGAAGGTGGTGCTGATGGTTGGAGGGGTGAGGGAGGGTATACTGAGGGATGGAGAGATGGTGTTGCTGGTTGGAGGGTATACTGAGGGATGGGAAGGTGGTGCTGATGGTTGGAGGGTATACTGAGGGATGGAGAGGTGGTGTTGCTGGTTGGAGGGTATACTGAGGGATGGGAAGGTGGTGCTTATGGTTGGAGGGTATACTGAGGGATGGGGAGGTGGTGTTGATGGTTGGAGGGTATAGAGGGATGGGAAGGTGGTGCTTATGGTTGGAGGGTATACTGAGGGATGGGGAGGTGGTGTTGCTGGTTGGAAGGGTGAGGGAGGGTATACTGAGGGATGGAGAGATGGTGTTGCTGGTTGGAGGGTATACTGAGGGATGGGAAGGTGGTGCTGATGGTTGGAGGGTATACTGAGGGATGGGGAGGTGGTGTTGCTGGTTGGAGGGGTGAGGGAGGGTATACTGAGGGATGGAGAGATGGTGTTGCTGGTTGGAGGGTATACTGAGGGATGGGGAGGTGGTGTTGATGGTTGGAGGGTATACTGAGGGATGGGGAGGTGGTGCTGGTTGGAGGGGTGAGGGAGGGTGTACTGAGGGATAGGGAGGTGGTGTTGCTGGTTGGAGGGGTGAGGGAGGGTATACTGAGGGATGGGGAGATGGTGTTGCTGGTTGGAGGGGTGAGGGAGGGTATACTGAGGGATGGAGAGATGGTGTTGCTGGTTGGAGGGGTGAGAGAGGGTATACTGAGGGATGGGGAGGTGGTTGTTGATGGTTGGAGGGTATACTGAGGGATGGAGAGATGATGTTGCTGGTTGGAGGGGTGAGGGAGGGTATACTGAGGGATGGGGAGGTGGTGTTGATGGTTGGAGGGTATACTGAGGGATGGAGAGATGGTGTTGCTGGTTGGAGGGGTGAGGGAGGGTATACTGAGGGATGGAGAGATGGTGTTGCTGGTTGGAGGGGTGAGGGAGGGTATACTGAGGGATGGGGAGGTGGTGTTGCTGGTTGGAGGGGTGAGGGAGGGTATACTGAGGGATGGAGAGATGATGTTGCTGGTTGGAGGGGTGAGGGAGGGTATACTGAGGGATGGAGAGATGATGTTGCTGGTTGGAGGGGTGAGGGAGGGTATACTGAGGGATGGGGAGGTGGTGTTGCTGGTTGGAGGGGTGAGGGAGGGTATACTGAGGGATGGAGAGATGGTGTTGCTGGTTGGAGGGGTGAGGGAGGGTATACTGAGGGATGGAGAGATGATGTTGCTGGTTGGAGGGGTGAGGGAGGGTATACTGAGGGATGGGGATGTGGTGTTGATGGTTGGAGGGTATACTGAGGGATGGGGAGGTGGTGTTGCTGGTTGGAGGGGTGAGGGAGGGTATACTGAGGGATGGGGAGGTGGTGTTGCTGGTTGGAGGGGTGAGGGAGGGTATACTGAGGGATGGGGAGGTGGTGTTGCTGGTTGGAGGGGTGAGGGAGGGTATACTGAGGGATGGAGAGATGGTGTTGCTGGTTGGAGGGTATACTGAGGGATGGGGAGGTGGTGCTGATGGTTGGAGGGTATACTGAGGGATGGGGAGGTGGTGTTGCTGGTTGGAGGGGTGAGGGAGGGTATACTGAGGGATGGAGAGATGGTGTTGCTGGTTGGAGGGTATACTGAGGGATGGGGAGGTGGTGCTGATGGTTGGAGGGTATACTGAGGGATGGGGAGGTGGTGTTGCTGGTTGGAGGGGTGAGGGAGGGTATACTGAGGGATGGAGAGATGGTGTTGCTGGTTGGAGGGGTGAGGGAGGGTATACTGAGGGATGGAGAGATGGTGTTGCTGGTTGGAGGGGTGAGGGTGGGTATACTGAGGGATGGAGAGATGGTGTTGCTGGTTGGAGGGGTGAGGGAGGGTATACTGAGGGATGGAGAGATGGTGTTGCTGGTTGGAGGGGTGAGGGAGGGTATACTGAGGGATGGAGAGATGGTGTTGCTGGTTGGAGGGGTGAGGGAGGGTATACTGAGGGATGGAGAGGTGGTGTTGCTGGTTGGAAGGGTGAGGGAGGGTATACTGAGGGATGGAGAGATGGTGTTGCTGGTTGGAGGGGTGAGGGAGGGTATACTGAGGGATGGAGAGATGGTGTTGCTGGTTGGAGGGGTGAGGGAGGGTATACTGAGGGATCGAGAGGAGAGCACAACAGCATCAACTACGCAATATGATTTCAAATGCAACGGTTGTAACGTCATAAACGTAACGTCAGCTAATTGATCCGCCCCGAAAATCCATATTGATAATTGACAGTGATGAACACCAATTAGCGATGAGGCTGTGAATACGGCAGCCAATAGATTGCGCAGAGAGGCAGGATTTCCGCTGCCTCATATACCGCCTGGCGTTGCTCGGTAGGGAGGGCGGCGGAGGAAGAGTTTGGAAATCTCGAGCAGCTGAGGTTGAACTTTAGGTACTAAGTAGAGTTTCGAACGCGTTATAGTGTAGAGTTTAAATTTTGAATGCGGTTGTAAAGGCTGGAATTTCGAAGTCGTGACAATGGCGAGCGAGTGATGGGGCGAAACTATGATTGGAGGTTATTTCGACCAATAGAATGCGCTACTGTGTTCAAATTGACAAGGCTTCCAACTAATGGGAGTTGAAAGCTTTGATTGACAAGGGAGTCAGCAAATGAGGTGGTCGCGCAGTCCCTTTTGTTTCATGAGAGTGGATTAGAGATGGGTGGACTGGGGCTCGTTCGTATTTCAAACTAAAGTCACCGGGACTGGCTGGGTGGTATCTGGGGAGGAAGATCCCGATGGAGGCTCTTAGTCCGACAGTGCGGTGGCGATTCGGTTCTGGTTCCCTCTGTGTACTGAGGCCCCATCGGCTTCGCTTCTATAGGCCCCATAGTCCCTCCTGTACAAGGGTCTTTGGCCTAAAGCATTTAACTCCTGTTTTTTCCTCTTTCAACAGATGTTATCAGCATGTTGCGTTTCAATTAGGTTGTAGAGCTTGTTCCCATCTCTGCATCAGCATTACTGGGCCAGTGATCAACGTTAACATGCTCAAGAGCAGCCTCTTTGGCTCATGTCAGCAGTACTATTTTGGGTTGGTTGCCTCGGCCCTCACTTTTCTTCCATGCACCCTCTGCCCTCCCCTTCCAGGTTGGGTGGCTTCCTCTGTTGCACTGTTCCCGCCTGCATCCAGTTTCCCCCGTTGGCCCTTTACATAAGAGACGTTATCACATTCCGTCAACTTTCTTTATAATATGAATGAGCTCTCTGTGTAGGGCAAGATTTAATTAAGTATATTTTATATATGTGCCACAGGCTGATGTGACTGCTTGTTAACTCATTTTAATGTGTAATACTTGTGAGATTTGAAGGTTACTGTTGACCACTTTACACATGTTATAATATAGAATATTGATTTATGTTATCTATCGATTTTCAATTGGCTATGACATAAAGGCTGCTCGCATGCTTACTTTCAAAATAAGTGCAACTTTGCTTTGACGTTGAATTTGCGGACAACCCCTCGGACAAAGCACCCTGCTGTATCTCTTCCCAGGGTTTCTTGGCCCTACTTTCCTGAAAACCAAAACTTTTTGTATCCTGTTTTTCTGTTATGGTATCAGGACTACAACTTGAGCATGCCACTACCTTTGGCTTGCCTGCAAGCATAAGTATCAAACAACACACACAACATGTTGGAGGAACTCAGCAGGCCAGGGTCATGGCCAGAAATGTTGACTGTTTACTGCTGAGTTCCTCCAGCATTCTGTGTATGTTGCTTTGGATTCCCAGCACCTCCAGAGTCTCTCCTCTTATGATATCAAACTGTCAGAATGGGGAAATGTGATAACCTTACTTCAGTTTTGTTTGGGCTTTATTTTTAAAATTAAAAGTTTTATAAACATAATAATAAACTTGTGTATCAAATATATACTAAAAATCCCTATCGCTTCACAGGGAGTGAAATGCTCTTGGAAATAGCACATGACAAGCTTACAGCTGCAAGTTGCTGATTCTCTGATCTGAAGCTGAGGTCAGCAACCTTGAGTGGACTTTGAGAAGCATTGAGTTGTAATTGCATTAGTGTACAGGTCAGTTTTGCCATTGATCTTGGATGATTCTGTTTACAAGGTCTGACTACAATGGTTTGTTCACTGCACCAAATTTCCACCTATTTGATGCCTTGTGTGTGGGTATTCTTGCACTAGTATAAATCTGGGGAAATCCTTGCCCTGCAGTGATCTCACCCTTGACCTACATTCACTTTTACTGCTTTTAATTTTGTTTTGGGTCAACATATTTGCCAGAAGCAATAAAACAAATCATGATTGAGGAAAGGTTGTTCTTTGGATCTTGTAATAAGTGATATTTACAAAGCGACACACACAAAATGCTGGAGGAGACAGCATTAATGAACAAGCAGTTGATGTTTTGGGCTGAGACCCTTCTTCAGGATTGGAAAGTAATTTGGGGAGGGAGATGCTAGAGCAGAAAGGTGGGGGAAGGGGAAGGAGGATAGCTTGAAGGAGCTGGGAGAGGCCAAGTGGGTGGGAAGGCAAATAGCTGGAGAGGAAGGAATCTGATAGGAGGGGAGATTGGAATAATGGGCGAAAGGGAAAGAGCAGGATCCCAGGGGGAAGTGACAGGCAGGTGAGAAGAGGTAAGAGGCCAGAGTGAGGAATAGAAGAGGAGCGGAAGGGGAGGGGCAACTTTTCCTTTACCAGAAGGAGGAATCAATATTGATGCTGTCAGGTTGGTGGCTACCTAGAGGGAATGCAAGGTGTTACTTTACCACTGTGATGGTGGCCTGATCGTGACACAAGAGGAGTCCATGGATGGAGATGTTCATATGGAAATGAGAATGAAAATGTTTGGCCACTGGGAAGTTCCACCTTTGGCGAATGGAACAGAGGTGCTGGATAAAGCAGTCCCTCAATTTATGATGTATCTTACCAATGTAGAGGAGGTTGCATTGGTAGCACCGGATACAATAGAAGACCTCAGGTGAAAGGACTGAGACCCTGAATGGAGGTGGAGGTCAGAGGGAGGTGTAGCACTTTGGTTGCTTTCAGGGATAAGTTCAAGAGGGAGATAATTGGGGAGGGACAAATGGAGAAGGGAATCATGGAGGAGCGATCCCATCCCCACACTCTCCGCTTTCCACAGGGAAAGATGTGCTTGGTGGTAGGATCCCTTTGGAGATGGCAGAAGTTGTGGAGAATGGTGTGTTGGATGCAGAGGCTCATGGGGTGGTAGGTGAGGACAGGTGGTTAGATGGGGTAAGCACAGGTGTCTGGGAAATAGCGGAGATGAATGTGAGGGCAGCATCAATGGTGGAGGAAGGGAAATCCTGTTTTTTGTTTTTTTTTTAATAAAAATACTGTGTACATCCCTGATGTCCTGGAAAGGATTCTCTCAACCTAGGAACTGAAGTGGTGGAGACAAAAGAACTGAGGAAACAGAATAGCATTCCCCCCAGGAGAGAAGAGGTATAGCCAAAGCAGAACCTCCTGGTGGCCAAACCTTTTAATCCCGGTTCCCATTCCAGTTATGTCACAACGAGGCCACTGTCAGGGTGGAGGAACAGCACTTTATATTCTGTATGGGTAGTCTCCAACCTGATAGCATGAATATCAATTTATCTTTCTGGCAAAATTTTTTTTCTTTTGATTTTGCCTACCCTCCTGTTCTCTACTCTATCCTCTTCTCACCCACTGGTGCCCGTCTCCCTTGGTTCACTCTCTTCTCCTATCAGATTCCTTCCTCTTGAGCCCTTTACCTGTCCTGGCATCACCTATCACCTTCTAGCTATCCCCGTTCCCCTGCCCCCAATCTTTTTATTCTGGAGTCTTCCCCCTTCCCTTCCAGTCCTGATGAAGGGTCTTGGGCTGAAATGTTGACTGTTTCTCTCACTTCGATAGATGCTGCCTGACTCTTCCAGTTCCTCCAGACGTTGTTTTGCAACATCTACAGAAATTCTTGTGTTAGTGATATTTATAGTAGCTTTAGCTGTGATTTTCAATTTGTACTATAATATGAGATTGGCTGGGCTCTCTACCTCTTGGGCTGTTACAATTTTTTTCCCCTGATAATTGAACTGTGAGTTGATATTGCTCCAAGATGTCACAACTGCATTGATGAAAGTTTGGAGTAAAGCAGCACTGATGCTTGCTGCTGATAAATCTTCTTTTGGAGTTGAGCCCTGGTGCTTAACTGTTTGCATAAAACTCTCCTGCATTGCTAACTGGATTATTTCAAACACCAATAGTCTGACACAAGAAGGTTCCTGGTTTGAACAATGAGAGATTGTCTGTATTCTTTGTTGCTAAAGCTGCATATTTTGAATATTTTCGAGGGCACAGACTCAGAATAGAAGGATGTCCCCTTAGAGCAGAGTTAAAGAGGAGTTTCTTTAGTCAGAGGGTGGTGAATCTCTGGAATTCATTGCTACTGATGGCTGTGGGGGCCAGGTTGTTGTATAGTTTTAAATTGGAGATTGATAGGCTGTTGGTTAAGAAGAGTGTCAGAGGTTACAGGGAGAATGGGGTTGAGAGGGATAATAATCATGGAATGGTGGAGCAGACTCGATGGGCCAAATGGCCTAAATCTGCTCTTGCATCTTCAGGTTTTATGGACTAAACTAGAAACCAGAGGAATAGCTACCTATACGTTGAGGCCTTTAAACTTTGTCTCTTAACCTTCTAAGCTCTGGTCTTGGTTCAGAACAATTAGGGGATCATGTCCTTTTTCAATGGCACAGGAAGTCCACCGTCTATGGCTAGGAGGCTCTCTGTAAATCATCTTTGAAAGGCTGTGGGAGCACAGATATGTTTGTACAGAAACTTGTAAACACATTGATGGGCTGGCTGCTCTACATCGGTAATTTTCATTCACTAGAATAGTTTTACAGATGTTGGTGTCATTGTAATGCCAAGAATTCTTGTCTATCCCTAAATGCCCTTGACAAGGTAGTGTGGTGAGTCATAATTTGGAAATCGGTCTGTGGAGGACATTTATACACTGGGTGGGGTGGGGACTGGGAGATCCAGGAATTTAACTCTAACAATAATCAAAGTGCAGCGATGTTTTCAAGTCAAGCTGATGTGTAACTTGGGAGCACCGTCACATTTCCCTTCCATTTACCTGGTAGGAGTTGTTGGTTTAGAAGAAACTGCTGAAATAATTTTGATCTTTGTGTCAGTTTTTCCCATATTTTATTTTTCCAATTCACCTTGCCAATCCAGCCGATTCTTAATGTTGAAGTAGTTTTTACCGCAGTCACTTAATTCTTCAATTAAGTGGCGGAACCTCTGACCATTCATTTCTTTTTTAAGTTAATATTTATTGACATACAGTGCGAAGTAGGTTCTTCCAGCCCTTCGAGCTGCGCTGCCTGGCAATTCCTCACATTAATCTGAGCCTAATCATGGGACAATTAACTTGCCAATTGGTATGTCTTTGGAATGTGGGAGGAAACCGGAGTACCCGGAGAAAACCCATGAAAACGTACCAACTCCTTGCAGGCCACAGCGGGAATTGAACCTGTCTCGCTGGTACTGTAAAACATTGTGCTAACCACTACGCAACTCTGCTGCCCCTTTCCAATGTAAACATACATTGAAAGGAATGTGATCTATAGTTGAGGAGTATATTAGATGTTGCGAAATATACAGGTCTCTGAAATTGAATAAATATGTTTTGCTGTACCTTCTGTAAATTGGAGATCCTCTAAAGTTTCACTCCCTTTTTCCTAATTTAGATCATCTCATGGGCCTTTGCTCTTGCTGACCAAGATATACTCCTGATCTTAATTGACTGTTGAGAATTCTCAGCTGTTTCCAAAGTTCTCTGTAGCCTTGGTCATCTTTTTCTATTCACTATCACTAGCATAATTTCTGAGGTTTCTTATCTTTTTATGGGAGTTGCATAACAGGCTGGTATGGAAAGACCAATCCCTTTGAACAGAAAATCCTTGAAAGAGTAGTGGCTATGGCCCAGTCTATCACGGGGAAAACCCATCCCAACTATTTGAGCACATCTTTTCCATTTCCCTCAGTTCAAGTCATTACTCATGACAATATTTCTTGAAGTTTGTGAAGGGCATGCAGTAACTTTGTGATGCAACAGGATGCTTCTGTTTTTCTGCAAATAAAGGGCAAGCAGCAATGGCAGCTTTCCTTAATGCTGTATGATTACGAGATTCAGAATTCTTTAAAGCACTTTCCCATTGCCTATATTTTGCAGAAGTTTCGATGGGCCGCAGGAAATCGAAGAGAAAGCCTCCAACCAAGAAGAAGGTGCTTGGCACACTAGAAACACAGTTCACTTGTCCATTCTGTAACCACGAAAAGTCATGTGATGTTAAGATGTAAGTATAATGTTAGCAAATGTGAGTATGCCTCAGTGGTACCATAAGGGGTAAAACATTTTGAAATTGCTACATTTGTTTGTTCCTTTATCTATTTCAATTGTTGGATGGAGATTTAAGAGCTGAATGATATTTTTATTTAGTATCGTTGACTTTTGGTGGTATTTCTGTTATCAGTAAGCTGGATTATATCTGTATTGTATGACTGTTTGGCACAAAATGGTACTGCAGTATAGCATGGCAAATACTATCCTATGATTCCCATCTCTTCAAAAGGTTGGATTAAATCCCATTGGTCGAGGATCTAGGATGCAAATGCATAACATGAGTAGAATTAGGCCATCTTAAATATAACCAATGACCTGTCCTCTACAGCCTCTACAAATTCATCACCCTCTGGCTAAAGAAATTTCTTCTCAACTTCATTCCAAATGGACGTTCTTCTATTCTGAGGCTGTGTCCTCTGTTCCTAGAATCCCTTACCGAAGGCAATATTCTCTCCACATCCACTCTATCGAGGCCTTTCGACATTCAATAGGTTTCAATGACAATCCTCCCCACTCCCCATTCTACTAAATTCCAGTGAGTATAGGTCCAGGGTGATCAAACACTCCTCATCGATAACTCTTTCTTTCCAGAATCATTCTCATGGACCATCTCTGAACCCTCTCCAATGTCAGCACATCCTATCTTAGATAAAGCGCCCAAAACTGTTCTCAATACTCCCAAGTGAGGTCTCACCACAGTTCTACACATGTCCTTACTCATCTGCAGAAGAATGTTTATATGTGAATGCTTTTCTTGGACTACAGTTCAGCATTCAACACCATAACTCCCTCCAGACTCAACAAGAAGCTCAGAGACCTTAGCCTTCATCCTGCCTTGTGTAGCTGGATCCTGGACTTCCTGTCAGATGGTGAGCAGGTAGTAAGAGTGGGCTCCCTCACCTCCACCCCTCTGACCTTCAACACAGGTGCCCCTCAGGACTGTGTCCTAAACTCCCTCCTTTACTCTCTGTAAACCCATGACTGTGTCGCCAGCCAGAGCTCCAATCTGCTAATTAAGTTTGCTGATGGTACTACACTGGTTAGCCTAATCTCAAATAATAATGAGGCAGCCTACAGAGAAATTGTCATCACTCTGATACAGTGGTGTCAAGAAAGCAACCTCTCCCTCAATGTTGCAAAAACAGAGGAGCTGGTTGTGGACTACAGGAGGAATGGAGATAGGTTAACCCCTGTTGATGTCAATGGATCTGGGGTTGAGAGAGTGAACAGCTTTAAGTTCCTTGGCATAAACATCAAGGATCTTGCGTGGTCTATGCGTACTGGTTATGTGGTGAAAAAGGCACAACAGTGTCTCATTCATTTCAGGTGGTTGAATAAGTTTGGTATGGGCTCTATATCCTAAGAACTTTCTACAGGGGCATCCTGTAGATTGAGAGCATCCTGACGGGGTGCATCACTGCCTGGTATGGGAACTGTATTTCCCTCAATCACAGGACTCTGCGGACAGCCCGGCACATCTGTATATGTATACTTCCCACTTCAGTACATTTACAATGACAGGTGTGTAAAAAGGGCCCGAAGAATCATTGGGGACCTGAGTCACCCCAACTACAAATTGTTCTAGCTGTTACCATCTGGGAACTGGCACAGCAGCATAAAAGCCAGGACCAACAGGCTCCGGAACAGCTTCCACCAGGCCATCAAACTATTAATTCATGCTGACACAACTGTATTTCTATGTTATATTGACTGTCTTGTTGTACATACTATTTATTATAAATTACTATAAATTGCACATTGCACATTTAGACAAAACGTAACATAAAGATCTTTACTCCTCATGTAAATGAAGGATGTAAGTAATAAAGTCAATTCAGTTCAAATCACCAGTGCTTTATAAAGTCTTAACATTACATCTAGTCCTCTTAAAATGAATGTTAACATTGCATTTGCCTTCCTCATTACCAACTCATCCTGCAAGTTAACATTTGGGGAATCTTGCAGGAGGACTCTCAAGTCCCTTTGCATCTCAGATTTTTTTGAATTTTCTTCCTGCTTAGAAAATAGTTTTATGCTTTTATTTCTTCTTGCATGACCATACAATTCCCAATGAGGTATTTCATTTGCCACTTCTTTGCCCATTCTCCTAATCTGCCTTGGTCCATCTGCAGTCTCCCTGCTCTTCAACACTACCTGCCCGTCCACTATCTTTGTACCGTCTGTAAACTTCCCACAGAGCAATCAATTCTATCATTCAAATCATTGACATACAAAATAAAACAAACGGTCCCAACACTGACACATGCAGAATACCACTACCGTAAATTCCGGACTATAAGCCGCTACTTTTTTCCCACGCTTTGAACACTGCGGCAACACTGCGGCCTATACTACGGTGTGGCTAATGCATGTTTTTTTTTCATGCTGCCAAAAACATTTTGCCTCGTAACAGTAGACCAATAAAATTGATGAGTAGTTCACAGAGGTCCAGTGAAATTGTACGATAAATCAAGCGCACTTTCACAATTAAATTATTGTAAATCAGTCATTTATACTCACCCTCATCAACATGGAAAACACTCGAAGAAAAGCATATGATGCAGCTTTTAAGTTAAAGGCGATCAATCTGGCGGTTGAAGAAGGAAATCGAGCTGCTGCACATAATCTTGGCATAAATGAATCGATGGTGAGACGGTGGAGATACCAGCGTGAAGAACTGAGTCAATGCAAAAAGACGACAAAAGCTTTCAGAGGTAATCATAGCAGATGGCCCGAACTTGAAAACTTTCTTGAAGACTGGGTTAACACACAGAGAGCAGGCGGCCACGGTGTTTCCACCGTGCAGATCAGACTGAAGGCTAAAGCAATCGCCACCAAAATGAAAATCGAAGATTTTAGAGGTGGGCCATCGTGGTGTTTTAGATTTATGAGATGAAAAGGCCTGTCCGTCAGGGTACGCACGACTCTGTGTCAGCAGCTCCCTCCCGACCACGAGGAACAACTTGCTAACTTCCGCACATTCACTCAAACAAAGATAGCGGAGAATTCCATCGGGCCAGATGATATCATAAATATGGATGAAGTACCTTTGACGTTTGACCTGCCTCTCACTCGGACTGTTAATAAAAAAGGTGACTCGTCCATCACACTGAAAACAAGTGGCCATGAGAGAACGCATTTTACTTGTGTTCTGAGCTGCACAGCATCCGGACTAAAGCTTCCACCGTTGGTGATTTTTAAGCGGCTGACAATGAAAGTTCAGTGAAAGCTGCCATCAAGAGTACAAACTCAATTCCAGCTGTGATTCCTGGGGGCACCACGAAGTATTTGCAGCCACTGGACATCAGCGTGAACCGGGCATTTAAAGTGGCGCTGCACGTTGAGTGGGAGGCTTGGATGACGAGCGGCGAGAAATCCTTTACCAAAACAGGACGCATGCGAAGAGCATCTTTAACTCAAGTCTGCCAGTGGATCCTAAATGCGTGGAGCCGTGTCACAACATCCACCATCACCAACGGGTTTCGAAAGGCTGGACTGCTGCGTGATGAAGAGGACCACGTGCGCTCAAGTGAGAGCGACAACGAAGAGACTGAAGTGAGTGACGAGATCCTGAGGTTATTCAATTCGGATACTGAAGGACTTTGATGGTTTTAGTGCGCAGGAGGAAGATGAAGAAGGCGATCAATAACTTTTCCTGGTAGGCTGCAGTATATATATTTTTTTTACCAGTCGTTAGGAGATATTGGAATGTTGTTCGTGCACTGTTCAGTAAAAAAGTATATGCATCGTAACTTGTGTGTTATCGATACGTATGCATATTTAAAAGTAGCTGTGTTACAGGCACTGTTCGAAAAAAAGCATTTGCAATATGTATTTGTTTATGTTACCATATGGATTTAATTAAAAGTTAAAAAAATCCTCACGTGCAATATCTTTCTGTGTAAATATCTCATATGACAATGTGGGACACCTGCGGCTTAAAATCCGGTGCGGCCTATACAAGTACAAAATTGATTTTCTTTCTAAAATTAGAGCGTGCGGCTTTTAATCAGGTGCGCTCTGTAGTCCGGAATCTACGGTAGTTATCGGCAGCTAATCAGAAAAGGCTCCCTTCATTCCCTCTGTCTCCTGCCAGTTAGCCAATGCTCTATTCATGCTAGTATCTTTCTTTAATACCATTGGCTCTTATCTGGCTAAGCAGCCTCGTGTGCAGCACCTTGTCAAAGGCCTTCTGAAAATCCAAGTATACAATTTCCACTGGTTTCTCCTTTGTCCTGTTTGTGATTTTCTCAAAGAATTCCAACATATTTGTTAGGCAAGAATTTCCCTTAAGCTATGCTGATTTTGGCCTATTTTATCATATGCCTCCAAGAACCCCAAAGCCTTATCCTTAACAATTGATTCCAGCAACTTTCCGACCACTGAGGTCAGGCTAACTGGCATATAATTTCCTTTATTTTGAAGAGTGGAGTGACATTTTGCCAGAATCTAGTGATTTTTGAAAAGCCATTACTAATGCCTCCAATTTCTTCAGCTACCTCTTTGAGAACCCCGTGGTGCAGTTCATCTGGTCCAGGTGACTTAACTACCTTCAGAACTTTCAGCTTCCCAAGCGCGCACTCCCTAGTAATAGCATAGCACTCACTTCTGCCCCTGACATTCTTGAATTCCTATATACTGCTGTTATCTTTCACATTGAAAACTGATGCAAAATACTTATTCAGTTTGTCTGCTATTTCCTCATCCCCCATTACTACCTGTCCAGTGGTCCGATATCTACTTTCGCCTCTGTATATACCTTATATATCTGAAAAAACATTTAGTATCCTCTTGATATTATAGAAACATAGAAAACCTACAGCACAATACCGGCGCTTTGGCCCACAAAGCTGTGCCGAACATGCCCTTGCCTTAGAAATTACCTAGGGTTATCCATAGCCCTCTATTTTTCTAAGCTGCATGTACCTGTCCAGGAATCTCTTAAAAGACCCTATCTTATCCACCTCCATCACTATTGCTGGCAGCCCATTCCATGCGCTCACCACTCTCTGCGTTTTTTTTTTAAAACAACTTATCCCTGACATCTTCTCTGTACCGACTTCCAAGCACCTTAAATCTGTGCCCTCTCATGCTAGTCATTTCAGCTCTGGGGAAAAAGCCTCTACTATCCACATGATCAATGCCTCTCATCATCTTATACACCTCTATCAGGTCACCTCTCATCCTTCTCCAACAAGAAAAGGCCAAGTTCACTCAACCTGTTCTCATAAGGCATGCTCCCCAATCCAAGCAACATCTTTGTAAATCTCCTCTGCACCCTTTCTATGGTTTCCACATCCTTTCTATAATGAGGCGACCAGAACTGAGCACAGTACTCCAATTGTGGTCTGACCAGGGTCCTATATAGCTGCAACTTTACCTCTTGGCTCCTAAACTCAATTCCACGGTTGATGAAGGCCAATTCACTGTATGCCTTCTTAACCACAGAGTCAACCTGTGCAGTGTCCTATGGACTCGGACCCTAAGATCCCTCTGATCCTCCACATTGCCAAGAGTCTTACCATTTATACTATATTCTGCTGTTATATTTGACCTAACAAAGTGAACTGCCTCACACTTATCTGGGTTGAACTCCACACAGCCAGAGACCCAGTTGCTCCCCCCAGTAGTTTGTCTCTTGGTTGTCCCCGCCAACCGTATCCAAAGCAGTATAGTTATTATTGAGGGGTATGGCCACAGGGGTACTCTGCACTGGTTGCTAATTTCCTTTCCCTCTGCTGACAGTCACTGAGATACCTGCCTTCTGTAACCGAGGGGTGACTACCTCCCTTTACTTTCTATCTATCACAACCTCCGTTTCCTGCACGAGCCGAAGGTCATTGAGCTGCAGCTCCAGTTCCTTAACATGTTAAATGCCTTGTGTAATTGAATAGTTTGCATTACATAACAAATAATTTAATTCTAATTTCACTGCATCTCAGAAATACTACTTGATATCCTTGTGACATAATAAAACAGAAGACAACTGCATTTTCCTTTAAATGTACAGAGTTTATTGCAAATCTTGTATGATTGCACAGTTTTGATCCATTCAGCTAAATTTTTTAATGGAAATCTTCCTTTTCTTTCAAAATTGCTACTTGCAAATCTACAGCGAATCATGAAATTGTGGCTTTTTGCAGTGGGGGGGGGGGGGGGTGATATAATTGAATTACTATTTATCCCAAAGATTGCAAGCCAGAATTCAAACATGTTTTCTCAGTGACTACAAATTCAAGTATATTTTGCCAACATTTCTTCATGTGTAGTTACCCACATAACACACAAGGAAAGAGTTGCAAAATAATGCTTTATTTTTTTACATTGTATGGAATGGTTATGTGTTTTAAAATGCTAGTTATTATTTTGTTCCCTTCTGTTTTCTAGGGATCGTGCACGGAACACTGGTATCATATCCTGCACCGTATGTTTAGAAGAATTCCAGACCCCAATAACATGTATCCTTATTTGAAAGTGGAGACATTTTGGGGACTGTTCAGACATTCAGCCCAATCCTTCAGGGCTCTTAGTCGAGTTCTTTTTATCTGGGTTTCTATGCACACCTTGTATCAATTTAATGAAAATGGTAACTTCCAAGGCACTTTGGAGACCCTATTGGATAGAAGTGGATGTCAGAGAAAGTGGTGCATTCAGAGAGTATGTAGTTTTTACAGGAGGTGAGATTTTTGGTGGAGTATGGGGCCAAAGGCCAAGATGGCTGAAGGTGAACTTGCTGGTGGTGGATAAAGGAAATGGATTTTTACACCTCCAGTGGGGACAATGCTTATGTGAGTTCAGTAGAGAGAACAAGTAATGGTATTTTAGCTTCGAGATGGAAAAATCATGAAAAGATTGAACAGTTTAAATGAGAATTATTAGGAAGTCAAGTGGGCATAAATAGGGAATGAGCAATAGGTCACTGGATGGGCTGGGAGGCCAGACAGAAGCTCTTTGGAGTACAATAGAGTATCAAAGGTGCTGATGAGATGGGCTGAAGTAACTCGGGCAACTCGAATGGGCAATAAGTCTTGGGTGGTGCTCAGATCCCACAAAATGAATTAACATTTTTGTAAAGAAGTGACAGATGACAGATGTAAAAGCAGCTGTTTTTTTGGATGCACAAGTTGTGCCCTGAGTTGGGGACTAGAGAGAATAAGGAACAAACACAAGAAAGTCTGCAGATGCTGGAGATCCTAAACGGCACATACAAGATGCTGGAGGCCGGGCAGCATCAATGGAAAAGAGTAAACAATCGACTTCTGGTGAAGGGTTTCGGCCCAAAATGTTGACTGTTTACTTTTTCCTCACAGATGCAGCCTGGTCTGCTGAGTTCCTCCAGCATGTTGTGTGTGTTGCAAGGAGAGAAAGGAATTCTGGCAGAGTGAATCGTCTGTAGCGCTAACAAAGACCACTGGTTTGATATTCTACAAAATATAGTTGAGCCTCTCCAGCTTTGCACATCAGGTAAGTGGCCTGCTTAAGTTAGGTGATGGAGAGTTCATTACAGTTCAGTTCACCTTCCAAAGCTCCTGTTCAGTCCTCCCACCATAAACTAGCTTCTCCCCAGAACTTGGCTACCTGCATGCAAACACATTTAGTTATGTTCAGACATAACATTGTGTCCACAGACTTTGAAGGCCAATAACTTGAGTTTAAATGCATCTCTTTTTTTGTCCCTATCCAGCTCCATAAATGTCTACCATCTTGGAACTCCATTAACTCCATCTTGAAGAGAGTTGTGCCGCTAGTTACTTGGAAGATAGTTAAGTACCGCTGTTCACCATCACAGATGGCTTTTCTTTAACTGCTGCTCAGATCTGTCGGAGCCAGTAGATGTATACAGTGATTGGATCGATGCCTGTGAAGCAGCGAATCAGTAGTTTTGCTTCAAGTGCTCTGTTTTACTTCAAGGAGATTGTCAGTTTTGTTTTTGCTGACTGTAAATAATAGTTGATGTGGAATCTCAAATACTACGGATGGTTTTCAAGCTGTTATTAAAAGTTTAGAATTATTCCATTTACACTGTGTGCTCTCATTTTCTTGGGTCAGTCCTCATCTTTTAGTAACAGGAACAGTTTCAGTTGCCATTTAAATTGTGACTTGCTTACATTTTAGATCGATGGAATGGAAATTGTCTGTGTTAATTCTTTTAATGTTGGTAGGCCATGATACGTGGTCTTAACAGTGAGGGCTTGGTCCAATGGGATGGACATCCAGGACTCTGGGGGAATTTGGATACTACATGGATGGACAGATACGTGCAGACATGCACTTGCACAAGATCATGCTCATTTCCCTCTGCCCCACCTTGCATCCTGGTCAGCTCTTCAGCTTCTGTCTATCCATTGAGCTCCCCTATATACCCACTCTCATCCATCCTTCTCAGTTTTTCCCCAGTCACTCTTGTCCTCCACTGATCAGATAGACTATCCCTGATCACTCCCACTGTTGCCTTCAGAACTACTGCTTGGTTTGCTGATCATCCTTTCCTGCAAGTCTCAGCCGTTGTACTGCTTGAAATTTGCAGTCGACACTACTACTGATCTTGGCCAAAAGGCTGAGAAGCCAGCTCAGACCGATCCTGAATCTTTTCCAGAAAACCTTGGGTGAATCATGTGCTATAACAGTAGTGGATTCGATTCTCCCAATGCTGCAGATGAACTGGTGGGATCCAGTGCATGAGTTCCTGGTTAATAATGAGGGATTTAACTTTTTGGAGTGAAAGTGTCCTATTTAGTTTTCATGGCCAAGCAGTAAACCAGAATTTTTGACATGGTGAGTGCAAGCTGGAACTTTGACCATAACCACAGAGTGATAAATACAAGGGTGAATGCAGAACCGAAGAGGATTTGACGAACAATAGCTTTTGTATCCTCTCAATATATGAGAGACATTAAAGACCTTTCTATGTAATTGCAGAAAACTTGGGCTGTGGCCTTTCTGAATTATTGGAGGAAAGAAATATTAATCCAAATAGAAATAATTGTTTGGAGGGGACATGAAAGTGATCAGAATTTAAACTTGTGAAGCTGTACCTGTTGGGTGTCATAGTAGAAAAAGATCTTTCATGCCTTTGAAGACAGGAAGCTGATGATCTGCAAGTGTAGGTGGTCACTGCTGCCAGTTGATCAGAGAGCAAGCATTGCCACTGCTTAATACCTGGGTAGCTAGTCCTAAGACCATGTAGAAAGATTCTACAGCAAGATTATATTTTGTGGTTGGATAAAACGATTGCAACTCATGCAGAGCAAGCTTATAAGGCTGTTTATTATTTTGAACACTGCCTGAAGTTTCAATGGAACTGTACAGCTGTGCTTGATAACCAACACTGTGGATGTGAATTATTTTGTGCACACCCTCCCTCTGTATATAGAACTTGCTCGTTCTTGTGTTACTTGTCAAATTCATTTGGTCGCTGATTTGGGGATGTTGATTTACTGAGCTGCTTGAAAGTTGTTTATGTGAACAGTGACTATTTCTCTCTCTTCTTCCCCCCCGCCCACCACCTAGCCCCAGTGTGTGCTGATTGGCCTGCTGAGGTATTCCAGCTGTTCTTTTGCCAAAACCTCTCTGTGATGCTAATTCCCGAGGGTAATTTATTTAAAATGTAATTGTTGGACCATTCACTCTAGAAACTTTTTTTAAAAATCCCAATCTGGTGGGAATGGCCTTGATTTGGTGAGAGCTACATAGAATTTACAGCAGCCTGTCAAATGGCTTGGTTCAGTGAGAGCACACTGCTGTTTCCATTTCACTGGAGCAGCTTTTCAGCCATATCTAACTCGTCGTCATAACTCTCCAATCCTTTCTCTCATTAACTATTCACCCTAACTTTATGTGGGGATAGGGCTCCATGTTCTCCCCACCCTCTAGATTAGGGTATTTATCTTGAAATCCCTATTTTGATTTCTTATACTGCTGCATGTTGTATGCTCTTCCCTGCATCACAAGCCTGTTTTATTAAAACTTAACATAATTTTACTGGCCTCTATGAAGTCCCAGTTAGCTTTAAACTTTTTGGGGAAGGACTTTAGCTTGTTCATTGTTTCCTAAGAGGTAATCTCATTATTTCTAGTAGTATCATTGCAAATGCTTTTATTTTTCAGGGGCTCATTTTAATGATATAGAATGGGGAAAAAAATAAGAAATTGTTGGAGATACTCAACAGGTCAGATTGCATCTGTGGAGTGGGAAAGTTTTACTGACAATTTTAACATTAATTCTTTAATTATTCAGTTTTATTCAGGTTTTTAACATTAAGTACTTTGCATTTGTGGACTGGTTGCAAGTTGAACGCAACTCTCCCACTTTTCAGCTCTCTCAGATCCTTTTGTTCCTCCATGCTTTTTAAAATTATATTCTCAGTAAGTGTCTATCTCAAATTGTAACATCTCACACGCTAGTTTTAAAGTCTCCTTGTAGTTTATTGCGACCATCTCCAAACTAACACTGCACCATCCACCACTAGAAATATTGATTTCCTTTTACAATCTGTAGATGCTGGAAATCCAAGCAGCACACCCAAAATGCTGGAGGAACCGAGCAGGCCAGACAGCATCTATGGAAAAGAGTAGAGTCGATGTTTTGGGTGGAGACCCTTTGGTAGGTTGGTCCAGCAATTTGTGTATATTTCCGTTTTGTATTACTAAGCATGTTAGATTCTAGCAGTGACAAGACAGCCTACCGAGGAGAAGTTAACACCCTGATAAAGTGATTAAAGTTAACACCCTGATTAACAACCTCTCAGTCAATGTCCAAAAAAACAAAAGCTGATTGTGGATTACAGGAGGAACGGAGACAGACTCGCCCCAATAAAAGTAATGGCTCTGTAGTTGAGAAGGTGAGTAGTTTCAAGTTCCTCGGTATACACATCACCGAAGATCTCCCCTGGACTGTACACACTGGCTGTGTGGCAAAAAAAGCACATCAGCATCTCTTCCATCTCAGGTGACTGAAGGAGTTTGGCATGGACCCCCAAATCCTCAAGACTTTCTTCAGGGGCAGCAGGTGCATAAAGAAGGCCTGGAAGATCATCGGGGACACCAGTCACCCCAACCATAAACTGTTTCTGGCAAACAGTACCTCAGCATAAAAGCCAGGACCAACAATGGGACAGCTTCTTTCTACAAGCCATTAGGCTCTTAAATTCACATGTCTGTACATTGTGACAGAGTCATAAACCAAAGGTTTTTACTCCCTGGCATTGTGAGATGGACTTACATTTAAATAAATTACCAGAGCTTACTGGAGCTAGATTGATGATAACTGTGCCCAGCGTTCGGTGTACTGTCAGTAACCAGTAGTATCTTAGGCTGAACATAAGATATTGGAGCAGAATTAGGCTATTCAGTCCATTGACTCTGCTCCATCATTCAATCTTAACATATTTATTTTCCCTCTTGATTCCATTCTGTCTTCTCCTCGTAACCTTTGATGCCCTTACTAATCAAGAACCTATCAACACTGCTTTAAACTTGTTTTCCTACACAGCACAGAAATATTTTCTGGGCCTATTAGTTTAGTGGTTCTAGTAACTACATGCCTCACTCCCTCCCACTGAACTTTACCCTTTCCTTGCTCAACTTCTGTAGTTCTTGTACATCCTGTGCAATCAAGATGCTAGAATTTGTCTGATCATATTGTTGGAGAGTGTAAATGCAGGCAAAGTGAATGGAGTTTGTTGGAGGCAAACAAGGCTCCAAATCATCTTGCAGCTGGGGTCACGGACAGTGCGTGGTTTTCCCTCATATCTGTTCCTGAGAGAAATTTTCAGCTACATGTGACAATTTTCAGAACTCATTGCCTGGCCTGCCTAAGATGTATTTTGGATTTGACCCGAAATGGTAATTTTGCCTACTCTATCACTGATGCAGCCGTACTGATGAATATTTCCAGCATGTTATGTCCTTATTTGAACAGTTTCACATCTCTGCCAGGAAATGGAATTGAAACATTTATCCCTTGTGAGCAATGTTATTTTGACATAATACTGCCTTTTGTGTGAAAATCCAAGCTCGATGATCATGCCTTTACAATTAAGTGTAATGTGGAAGAGTTCCTGGTGTGACGTTCTGATACAGTGCGCGCCCATGACCGTGCAATGTTCTAATGCACTGTGCTCAATGTGATTCTGCTCCAATGGACAGTCGGGTAACATCTCCAAGCAACACACGGATCAGAGTGGGTGCTGCAAGGAGTATGTTGGAGGGGGAGCTTTGTGCAACCCCTCTGCAGTATAACGCAGCCTTTTTGGGACGTATCTCTGTGCATTACCATTCCAATGTAGGTAAAGGGTAAAAGTATCAGGGTGGTGCGGTTCTGATGTAGTTTGGAGGAAATAGAAACGGGAACCATCTCTGATTATAAACGATTGACTGAATAACAACTTTTGTGTTGTTCAATGCTGATTGACATGGTGTGCTCTGGATTCATTGACTTGCACTGTGTTTTGGATTTATTAAACTTTGTGCTCTGGATTAGGACAACAGCAGACATTTCACATTATTTACTGCAGTAAGAGGCCTTTTAATTAGTCACAGGAGATAGTTAACAGTTCAATAACTGATGTCAAACTATCACGTTGCCCTGAACACAGTTCATCAAACAAAGAATTGATAGTGTCTGAAGGTTTCCAGATATGACTGACTAATTGCCAGGGTGGATTCTGTTTACTATGTATGCACTGTCTGATGATTTATTCTGCAGTGGCAGCCAGATGGACATTAATCTGAGGAACTGGTACAGACACTGTTAGCTGGGGGCAGAACACAGCTGAAGCTTGGCCACAGAGATGTGCTCGCTGGCTGCGTCTGATTTCAGGCCTTGGCTGGCTACATTTTTTTTTTTGCATCTTCACAATGAACCAATTGACAAAATGCTTGTCCATGTTATGGCCCTGGTGCTGGTGCTGTCACAGTTTTATTGAACATAAATATTACCTTCAGTTTACCCGACACTTGGCATGTCCTTCCATTGGAGGTTGTTCTGTACAAACAGTGAGCTGACTATAGGGAAGTCCCAAGGCCTGATTTCAGCCTTCGCTGTTGTCGAGTTTGACTGTCTGCTTAAGCCTGGCGTTTGGTAGAATTTGGAAAGGAAAGTGTCTGTGCGCAGGGGGAGTTCTTGATCTACAACTAATGCTTATAGTGGGTATAGATACTTAAAGTACTGCTTTTGAAAAGAAGCTCCTCTAATTCTAGAAACTAATCTAAATACTTTGAACGTGCGTCCATCATCATCTGCTCTTGCTCCAGCTACAGGATTAGCGTTGAGTGGGTTAAGATGGTTTAACATGTTGTTCTCTCTGTGTATCAGCATAGATTTTACCATGATGGAAGTCCAACAAATTATCAAAGCTGGCATTATGAAACAGCCCACATCCCAGTGATGACTGGCATTGCATTTTACAGGGACTGTATAGTTAAACCCACCAGTATCATGTATTAATTATACAACATGGCAGTGTTGGAATACAGAATTTATCCCTGTGACAGGTGGACAGTCAATTACATTGTTGTATATATTGGGATTGTATATCCAATATTGTACAAAATATTAGTCTGATGAGAGAAAACTGATTCAGAGTATGTTACTGAAGACTTGGGATTGCCATACAAAACCTGACCATTGAAACTCCTGAAACTGGATCTAACCCAATAGTTCAATATCCTTTTGCCAATTGTTGCATTGGCCTGCATTTTCCGATTGTTTTGAGTCAATTGGCCAGTTCATCACTGACTCGGGTGGATAAGAAAAAGAATGGATGTGTCTGCCAACTCATTTTTGGCACTGGAGCTGGGTATAGGTTTCTGCAGCAGTGTGCATTGGCAGGGAAGTGTTCTGTGTCACTTTGACCAGGGTTTTACACATGGGGCCCTAGTACTGAGCATTGGGTGAAGGGGTATGTAAGGATGCGATGCACATTTGTACAAATCAGTCCGTTGAGTGGTATCACTGTGCTTTCACTCAAAGCCCTGATAGATTTGCCCGCGGCGAATGGCATCCGTGTGCTGATTGTATTTGTACTCTCCTTGGTAGTCACCTTCGCTGCATTCCGAGCCGCTTGCCAACAGGATGCCATCGTCGTTGGGGTAGTTGGAAATGCAGCAGTACTTGGCGTCAAACACCTGGCGGCTCAGCCCGTACACAGTCATTCCTTTCTGCGAGGCCCCCTGGTTTGTTCCCATCTGTAGCGACACGATACTGGAGTCGCACTTTTCAGTGCCCAGCTTGTTGTCAACAATGTGTCTCCGTGTTCCTGGGGCCGTCATTCCAGCCTGAAAACAGCAACCAGACGGATTGGAGAGAGACCTGCGTAAACTCTGCTACATCCCACTCCCCAACCCCTTTGAGTGAGCCACATCTGCTGAGATTCCTGTTTGTTAGCTGCAAATTCCACGTAGCTTGCTTAACTTCTCCCACCCCCTGCCATCCTCCAAGAGGACCACAGCCTTGTGGTTTGGAGGCTGGTATGGCTCAATGACCTATGGAGCTATGGTGGCTGGAGTCGATGCTTTGGCCAAACAGGTCAAAGTGTAGAGGGCAGACTAAGAGTGGTCCACTGGTCCTCCAAGTTCAGGGGTTCATCTCAGGGCTGACAACCCTGACTGGTAAAATAAAAATGCTATGGAAATGACGTTGAAGGATCCTTCTACATCTGAATGCGACAGTATTCCTGAGTCTCCACCCGGAACGTGTGACTGACAGCAGTGAAAAGCAAAAGGAAGCTGCTGACGACCTGAGGGTCGCCAGAGATAGAGGATCTTCATTGCTGCCCTAAATGCCAGCTGTGTAACGGGCTGTAAGTAACCCCTGCCATATCCCTCACCTCCACCCACCGTTACCAATATCCTCCACAACCACCAGCACTACTGTCTTTTCCATTGTGCCTATTCTCATTGTAGGAGCAGTGCTGAATGGGTTAACAATTCCCTTGAGAAGTATGTAGGACTTGCACACACCTAAACGTACAGAAAGTGCTGTATCTGATCTCATTTCTGTGCATGCTTCCCCCCCCCCCATACCTGTGTTGCCCCCTTGTTGGTTCCCATTTGGAGGCTGATAGTTGTCTGGTCAAGGGGCTTCTCCACTCCAGTTTTAGGGTCATACAGATGCCTTCTGGTGCCATAGGCTGTCATACCCTGCTGGCTGGCAAATTTATTTGTCCCCATCTAAAGAAAATTGGAACATGAGAGACATCAAAAGTAGTGAAATCTTCCTGTTTGCTTTCTGAAGAGAATCTGACTGATGGAATGGTTTTCTCACTGATAGGATAGACTTGCTTCTGTATAAATGAAACATAATTGATACATTTGATTTTGCCGTAATTTCCACACTCCCTTGACCTTGTCTGAGGTTACCCTCCACCTACCTAATCCACCTGTGCTCAGGGGATTTGGTTGCATGGATATGCCAGTGGAACAGCTATCGCCAACTCCCTCTCCAGATCTTCCTCCACAACGGCTGCCCTTGTGAACAAGCCAATTGCTGTTTCTGTGTATTGTTCAGCAACATAATTTTGATTTGAAAACCTGGTTGATGGGTCAAAGTAATCTTCCCCTAGAGAAGCTTGCCTATCTGGCTATAGCTTCCACCCATTGGCCCACTCAACATCCTAATGATTCATCACCAAAGAATCAATTGCATTGAGAAGTAAGTGATTTGGACAATGGGTCCATCTTTGCTCCTTGTACAAGCAATCCAGGTAGTTTAGTTCACCAAATCATTACCCGTATCCCTGCAGTTTATTCTCTATTGGATGCTCCCCCCCACCCCCCATTTTTCTTTCTTTTGAGAGTGTGAGTTCCAAACCATACCCTCGCTGTTTCTTTAAAATAAAAATTCTCTTTGTACAAAATATAAACAACAGTGCCTACTGGAAATATTCTGCTGGTCAGGCAATGTATCTGGAATGATAAATGGTTAGCATTGCAGGTTGATAGTACTGGGCAACAAAAATTTAGCTTCCTGAATAGTTTTGGGTGTAGCTTATGGATTTTTGAGCTGGTGATTCATGAAAATCACCATGCAGCTTCCCTATGGAGTTATAGAGATGTATGCTCAGAAACAGGCCCTTTGGCCCGTTTAGTCCATGCCGAAAACCATTCAAACTTCTAACCAGCTACCCCTACTATCCGAGTACCTATCCAAATTTCTCTTAGATGTTGAAATCAAGCTCACATGGACCACTTGTGCTGGCGGCACTCTCACGACCCTCTGAGTGAAGTAGTTTCACTCTCACATTCCCCTTAAACTTTTCACCCTTAAGCCATGACCTCTGGTTGGAGTCCCACCTAACCAAAGTGGACAAAACTTGCTTGCAATTACCCTTTTTATATCCCTCATAATTTTGTATACTTCTATCAAATCTCCCCTCAATCTTCTACGATCACAGGTATAAAATCCTAACCCAAACAATCTTTCCTTATAACTCAACTTCTCCAAGTCCGGCAAACTCCTTGTAAGTTTTCTCTGCACTCTTTCCACCTTGTTTACATCTTTCCTACGGGTAGGTGACCAAAACTGCACGCAATACTCCAAATTAGGTCTCGCCAATATCTTGTGTAACTTCCTGCACCATTTTTTTTAAAGTCGCCTATATTTATTATTTTGATTCATAACTCAAGTCAATTAAGTTACCCACAATGTAGGTTGAAAAGTTTTCCCTTGTCAAGGTATGCCTGGGCATACTTAGGCAGGGTGGGCACTGCATGGTAGGACGGGTTTTAGAAAGGCTATCAGTTTCAGTGAAGGATTTTGATATTTGAGATGGATGTTTCCCCAGAATAACTGATGCCAAGATTAAGGAAGGCATTTTGTGAGGTATCCCAATAACTCTTCTGGGCAATCTTCACTGTTTCTGCCATGCAAGTGTGCCGTTTCTCATCAAGGTATTTTCACTTCTTAGTCAGCTTCTGCAGCAAGTTGCTTCTTATAACATATAACCATATAACAATCACAGCAAGGAAACAGGCCATCTCGGCCATCCTAGTCCGTGCCAAACTCTTAATCTCACCTAGTCCCACCTACCTGCACTCAGCCCATAACCCTCCACTCCTTTCCTGTCCATATACCTATCCAATTTTACCTTAACTGACACAACTGAACTGGCCTCTTCTACAAGAAGCTCATTCCACACAGCTACCACTCTCTGAGTAAAGAAATACCCCCTTGTGTTTCCCTTAAACTTTTGCCCCCTAACTCTCAAATCATGTCCTCTCGTTTGAATCTCCCCTACTCTCAATGGAAACAGCCTATTCACGTCAACTCTATCTATCCCTCTCAAAATTTTAAATATCTCGATCAAATCCCCCCTCAACCTTCTACGCTCCAATGAATAGAGACCTAACTTGTTCAACCTTTCTCTGTAACTTAAGTGCTTGACCTCTTCAATGTTTTCTCTGTATTTACTGTCCTCTTATCCCTCTTCTAATCCCTGTCTTCAAAGGGTAGCCTCCAACCTGCTGGCATGAACATTGACTTCTCTAATTTCCGTTAATGCCCCTCCTCCCCTTCTTACCCTATCCCTGACATCCCTGACCCTATCTCTCTCTCTGCCCATCACTCTGCCTGTTCTCCATCTCCCTCTGGTGCTTCCTCCCACTCCCCCTTTCTTTCTCCCGAGGCCTCCCGTCCCATGATCCTTTCCCTTCTCCAGCTCTTAGCTTCATCACACCCCCTCCGGTCTTCTCCTATCATTTTGCATTTCCCCCTCCCCCCCACTACTTTCAAATCTCTTAGTATCTCTCCTTTCAGTTAGTCCTGACGAAGGGTCTCGGCCCGAAACGTCGACAGAGCTTCTCCTTATAGATGCTGCCTGGCCTGCTGTGTTCCACCAGCATTTTGTGTGTGTTGTTTGAATTTCCAGCATCTGCAGATTTCCTCGTGTTTGCTCTTCAAAAGGAAGTCCCACTATGCAGAGCAGTGGCCACTAGATAAGGCTGTACCTGAAGTCCAATGATGTTCCGTCCTGCTTTCAGTGTCTCACTGTTAAAAGCACGTTGCTGTTTCTCTGCATACCGCACACCAATGTCTGATTTAGTTTGGTACCCTTTCGTCTTTGCCTGTGAGAGGCAAAAGATAGCTTTTAAGTGATGAGTGAGTCAGATAATTCTAATAAATAACTGAAGATCATTTTGATTAAGGTGGTCACTGTAAACGTACTCACCAAGCTAGCTAGGGCCATGAGAGTGGTCTGAACTTGGGTCAAGTTACAGTTCTCATACAGGTCGTTGGCTTCAAAGCTGTCGTGAAGCTTCACGCCGTATTTTGCGATTGCTTTGAGAAAGTTTCCAATGTTTTCCAGCTGTGGATTAAAAGCAAATGTGAGGGCCAAATCATTTTTAACAACTGGCTGCACATTATTGTACTAAGCTGAATATCTAGTATTATAAAGGCAGAATTGGAAAGGCTATGATTGGAGCTTGCGTTTCATAATTTCAAACTTTTTTTTTTAACAAAATAGATAAACACGCAAATGTCAACCTGGGAAAAATTTTTTTTCATCTGTTACACCTGTGCCCCAACTCTGAGGGGCCGAAGGGTCCAAAGTAGCCCCCTCTTTAGAAAATCGCAAGATCACTATTAATTCGGGTCAGGAGACCCAGGAAATGAGAGAAAGACACGCAGAATCCACAAAGGGGTTTGGAATGTCCTGGACCCTCAGCGATACAAAGCCATGGGAAACGGCCATTGTCTCTTGGAGACGGAATTGTGTATTGAGTACTGTGCTATTTATTTGAAGCCCTTAGGGAATGACCAAAAGTGGGCTGGTTGAGAGGTGGCACCATCCCAACCTGATTGATATCTGAGACCCTGTGAGTCAGGATAAAAGAGGGTCCGGGAAACAGCCCCTTTAGACGCACCAGGAGAAATGCTAGAAATCCCGTGACAGCGTAATAGCGACAGCCGGTGGAAAGCCCACATGCATCCTTTTCCATTTGCCTTGGAATTGGTGGGCCTGACCACGGAAGATGGCTTAGCTAAATAGCAAAAGGAGCTGGTCCTTGACCCGTGACCAGCTACACCAATGGAACGCTCGAAGGATCGACATCATGAAAAGGAAAATGGGCAAGTTCTAAGAAAAATCCGTCTCTCTCTCTCCAACAAAAGGCTGTAGCCTGCATGAACTTGAGTGACTTTTATATTTCCATCGGACAATACATTATCCCCTAGACAACGATAGAGCTATTTCTTATTGATTATTATTATACCCGCACTTTTAGATTTAGTATTGACGACGTATGTTATCTGTATGTTTGCATTGATATTATTTTTGTGTATTTTTATCAATAAATACTGTTTAAAAATAGTACCATCAGACTTCAACGGACCTCTCTATCTTTGCTGGTAAGTGACCCAGTTACGGGGTATGTAACACATCGATAACATTTATTCCAATAATAAACTTCAGTCTCACAGAATTTGCACATTGGTTGTTTGTCGGTACTGCACGGTGACATAGATCTACATGCTCAGATAATAAATTTACTTTGAAATAGTTTTGCTTTCAGATCGCTGCCAGTGGTGTGATGGTGGTAAGAGTGTAGGTGAAAAAGCTGGATGAAACAGATTTATGTGTAAATAATGCCAATGAAAATTAATATTTCGTTCAAGCTATTCACTAAGGCATTTCACTGCAGAGGCCAGATCAGCTGGCAGAAATATTGTGAGCATTCTATCTTGGTGAACACATCAACCAAACAACCAGTGGCCTCACTAAGAGAAACAACCCCCAAGTCCTCCTTTCCCCATCTATTCCCTCCAAAGAAGCACCGTGACTGTTGGAGGTCATTTTCGGTGCTAATCTATGCTCTGGCCCAATGCCAAGGAAACAGTTCACTTTGTGTTTGATGGAATAAAGCATACCCATGAATGACCAAGTCCACATTGTTCTTAAAAGAAGCCAAGCTAAGGCTGGCTTTTGTCACTCTACAACAAGTGTCAGGGGAATTGCACATTTATTTCTCTAACGTATTGGAAAAGGGATTTCAGGCTAGATCATCCTCGCCCTCTGTCTTGTGTAACCGGGTCATGGATATGATGCTAATTCTGATTTAGTTGTGCTTCCACTAAAAATGATGCAGCTTACCGTTTTTTTTTGTGCAAGAACTGAAATTAACCATTTTTTTCCAAAAGCTAATAAAATAAACAAGAAATCACCTAAAAGTCAAGCCCCAAGTGAGGATCTTCAAGTTATCAGATGCCATCTGGTTGCATCAATACTCGAACAAGAGGAAAAATAAACTATAGTCTTGGGTAAATACCAGTAATGCAATGTCCTTACCGGAAAAAACATACTGAGGCAGCCAATAGGGTTAAATTCTTCAAGCGACGCCAATGGGGACAGTTTCTTAGAAGTAGATATCTCTGGTTATAAGCTATGATTGTTATCTCTACGGACCAATTGTATGTCATTGTTGCTATTTGAGGTACTGCGATTCATTGGAACTACTTGTGAGTCATTGGAGTTGTATGATGTATTTACAAAAGCAAATATGAGATGACAGTAATCTAAAATAAAAACAAAAAAATGCTTGGTAGGTCAAGCAGTAGTGTACCTGGGACTACGGGAAGTTGATGTAGTGTATTCGTGCCTTGGTTGCTTTTATGGTGGTATCCAAAGAAGATTGTGTATTTGGAATACAGTTTTCTTGACTGTACTGTTTTAAATATCTTTGACAGGGGCAGTAAAGTAAGACCACAAGCCTAATGGGGACCTATTCAACCTACGATGCCTCAGTTCCAGGACTAACACCATCCCAATTCCAGTGGTCAAGCTGCTGTGCTGGCACATAATTGGAGACTGATACTCCAAGTAACTGCTGACTCATTTACTGAAATCTGTGACCTCAGACTCAGCATCTACAAGAGAAGGCCCAGCCTGTCTCTATCGTACAACTTTGCCTTCCGAATAAAAAGTTTCACAGCAGAAACCTAGAAATCTTAGAAGGCAGACATTAGTGACGAGTCGCATTCACAGCCAGTTAAAGGAGACCACCTAATAATAAAGACCTCAAACTTATCAATAAAACCTCTCGATTATCTGCACAGCAGTGATTCTACCCTCCTAGGCTACTGTAACTTTAACTACCTTATAGCAACAAACCAGAGATACTAGTTGTACTGGCCTTGCAAAATCATCCAAATCTACCAGAAAGAAAAGCAAACTAATGTCCTCTTTTAGACCAAATTCCTGACGTCAGCAGCCTTAATTACACCAGATCAGTTGTGTCAGAAAGACCACGTCCATGTGCTTGACGCTAGACCTTTGAAACCGAACCACTATTTCGAAGTCCTGTCCTGGGAGGAGTGTGCAATTTGAACTTGGGAATTGGTTCTGTGACACTCTCAAAGCCTCGCAAGAAAGTGCAACAGTCCCACTAGTTCCGAGCAAGCCGTGGCCCAGGTGAGAAGCAACATGAGGGTTGTCACTGTGAACCTTGAGGCCCTGCATAGGAAGCACCTGGAAGCCCACTCTATATGGCAGAAGGAGCCACCACTTTCTGAAGCAATCTCCCATTATGTTGGCTTCTTCTGCCCCAACTGTAGAAGAGTCTGCAGGTCCCATAATTGGCTTATCAATCACTTTATATAATTCTAATTTATTGAGGTACAGTGCAGAATAGTCTCTTCTGGCACTTTGAGCTGCACCTCCGAGCTTCCTCCTGATTTAACTCTAGCCTAATCACAGGGCAATTTACAATGACTAATTAACCTACTAACTGGTACATCTATAGACTGTGGGAGGAGGTTAAGCACCTGGAGGAAATCCACACAGTCATGGGGTTGGGGGAGTGTATAAACACCTCACAGACTGTGGTGAGAATTGAACCCAGGTTGCTGGTACCATAAAGAGTTGTGCTAACCACTGCGATACTGTGCCACTTTGAACCCATAGAAGTGAAAACAAGCCAATATCTGTTCATGCCTCTGAGGATCTAACCTGATCCCAACATATCATTGCAGCTACAAAGAAGGCAAGGCAGCAACTATATTTCATTAGGACTTTGAGGAGATTTGGTTTATCACCTAAAACACTCAAAAACTTCTCAGATCAACCATGGAAAGCATTCTGACTGGCTGCAACACTGTCTGGTTGCTACCGTATCGGATCGAAGTAAACTGCAAAGGGTGGTAAAATTAGACAGCTCCATCATGGATTCTGGCCTCTGTAGCATTCAAAATATCTTCAAGGAGCGATGCTTCAAAAAGGTGGCATCCAATATTAAAGACCCCCTTCACCCAGGATATGCCCTCTTCTCAATGTTATCATCGGGAACGAGATACAGAAGGCACACGCTTAGCGATTCAGGAACAGCTTCTTCCCTTCTGCTATCTGATTTCTGAATGAACAATGAGCCCATGAGCCTCACTATTTAAAAAAAAATTCTGTTTTTACACTACTTATTTTAATCCACTAATGTACATACAGTAATTCATTTTGTTTCTATATTTATCATGGATTACATCGTACCTCTGCCGCAAAGTTAACAAATTTCACCAATAATGCCGGTGATATTAAACCTGATTCTGACTCTACAATGCCAATCATCTGCCTGAGAGGAGGGGATGCTACAGGAACCAGTACTGGAATCTCTCCACTTACAGTGTATGATAATGGATGAAAATATGGCATGACATCATCCACATCTGCCCTGATATAAAGCTACTTGGGAGAGTCATCAACAAGGAAGACATACTGTATACTCTGCACAGTCAATTGACAGAGTCACAGGCTTTTTATTATGCGCCAAAGTGATTATGTGTGATAATTTACTTCCATGTGGAGAATAGAGAGGCACTATTTCTATAAATGGGAAGAAGCATTTAAATACAAGTTCACAGGCAGAAAGTCAATATTAGGGTAGATCAATCAAGCCTTCAAATAGAATGTTTGTCTTTGAGGGTTTTGGAATACAAAGGAGAATCAGAATCCGGTTTAATATCACCAGCAGGTGTCGTGAAATTTGTTAACATTGTGGCAGCAGTACAATGCAATACAAAATAATAGAAAAGAGAAATAAAACTGTGAGTGACTTATATATATGCAGTGCAGAAATAGAAATAAATAAGTAGTGAGGTTGTGTTCAAAGGTCTGATGTCCATTCAGAAGTTGGATGGCAGGGGAGAAGTGAAGAAATTTTGCCAGAGCTGTGCAGAGTTCTGGTGAACAACACACTAAGTATTGTCTGCAGTTTTGGTCTGTGTACTCAAGGAAGGATATAATTGCCTTGGAGACAGTGCAGTTCAGATTCATTAGATCAGCCCCTGGGATTTTCATATGAAGGAAGATTGAGTAAGGTTACCCTATACTCACTGTCCTGAGGCACAATAAGAAACGATCCCTGAATCTTCGATTTAGAAAGGAACTGACAAAGCTCGGCTGAGAAACTATTTCCTTTGGCTGATGCCTAGGGCATGAACTCAGGATAAGTGATTGATCATTTAGAATGCAGAAGTTCTGTGTAAATAGACTTTTGTATATGGGATCAGGTGGGGGAAATGGATCAGCTGTTGTTTCACTGTACAGCAGAATAGGATTACATTCTTAAATATTTTGATCACTTTAGTGCCATTATTTGTCTAAATTGTCTTTCTAAAAGTTAACATTTACTTCCAGTCCTGATTATAAGATCTGAATTTATATTAATCCAGTAATATTATTAACTAAAGTATGAATCTTAGTCTGACAAACCTTACCTTCCCAATTCCATGCTGGTTGCTCTGATTTCTTTACAGATACTGTTTTGGCTTTGGGCTGATTTCCAGGAATTGTCCAGAGTTGATGCAGGGAGGGCAAACCTGTAACTGACTCTAGAGTAGATTTACTCCTCTCTTTTTTTTTAACAAACTAGCAGGTATATGTTGGCTGGCTTGTTCCCGATGGTATTACTGAGAAAGCCCCCCTCTTCAAGTATTAGACTCATTAATTAAGCAGAGACTAGACTTACGATGTTGCTGCTCAGTCAGTAATAACGTCCAATCATATTTTTGCATAACTAAAGCCCTGGAGTTTCCACCCAGTACTGCCCCTCTGTATTGAAACTGTTAGAAAAGCATTGCCTTTTTTGGGTGTAAAGCTCACTGCGGATATTTATCTTATCTTTGGGCTCTTGCAGAGGCTGAGATGGAGTCTGTGTTACTTTCAGGGACATCTTTGCAGTCTCCCTGCCAGATGCTATGTGGGAGCGCGCCTGGTTTCCATCATTTATCGGTACATTCTCGTCCTGCAGATGGATCGGGAAAAACGTTCCATATGCAATAGGCTATTGCCATGGAAGGAAAGGTCTAATCCTCCCATTTATCTTTAAATGGTAAGATAATCAAAACTGAAAAGTCTGGGTTTTCAAAATGCAACTAAGTCTTGGTCAATTGGCTGTGAGCTTGAATTCTCTAATGAGAAGAGAACAATCCTTGGCATTTACAGTCTTGGGTCCTACAGAAGTATTCTCAAACCACTACTGAATTGAATTCAAGCCACAGAAGGACAGGTGATTAAAGATTTGTCAATGACGTAGGTTTTAATCGATTCCTCCTTCCGGTGAACAAATCTGCCTGCTTCCTCTATTCCCCACTCGGACCTTTCATTTCTTCTCACCTGCCTATTCCTTCCCCGTGGGTCCCCTTCTCTTTCCCTTTCTCCAACTGTCTACTCTCCTAACCTATCAGATTCTCTCTTCCCTTGTCCCTGACCTTCCCCACCCACCTGGCTTCCAGCTCACCTCTTTTCCCATATTATTCTGTCACCTTTCCCCCCTTCCTTCTCTGTCCTGAAGAAGGGTCTTGGCCCAAAACATCGACCTTAGATTCACTTCCTTAGTTGCTGCCTGACCTGCTGAGTTCTTCCAGTGTTTAGTGTGTGTTGCTTTAGGTTCTAAGGTGCTTCTTATGAGGAAGGAAGACAGGTTCAGGGAAGAATTTTTTCAACTGCAGGACCTTGGCATTTGAACACATAGCCACCACTTGAGAAGTTATTAAAATTGGGAACACACCAGAAGCCAGGATAAGAAGATAGGACAGGATGTTGAGTGAAATTGTAGGAAGGGATAAGGACTTACAGGTGTTGCTGATCAGCAGCAACACCTCTGCCACGATTATCCTCAACATCGGCACTCTACGAGGTCTCATCCTGAACCTCCTACTCTTCTGCCTGTACACTCACGTCCGCGTGGCTAGCTTCTTGTTTAACTCCATCTACACGTTTGCAGATGATCCCCGCACAATCAGTCATTCAGGATGGAGACAGAGAGCCTAGGGACATAGTGTCAGCAAGACCAACGAGCAAAGTCATCGACTTCAGGAAGGAGAATAGTACCCAAACTCCTGTTTACATCAATGGTGCTGAAGTCAAAAGGGATGAGACTTGAAAATTCCTGGGAGTGAACATTGACAACAGCGTCACTACTTCCTAAGGAGGCGAAAGAAATTTGGCATGTCCTCTTTGACCCTGATCGATTTTTATTAATGCACCATGGAGAATACCCTATTTGGGTGCATCATATGAGGACTAGACTATAAAAGCAACAATGTAATGTTGAGACTTTATAAAACACTGGTGGGTCTCACTTGGAGTTTTGTGAGCAGTTTTAGGCTCCTTATCTGAGAAAGGACGTGCTGACACTGAAGAGGGTTCAAAGGAAGTTCACGAAAATGATTTCAGGATTGAAAGGCTTGTCATATGAGGAGCTTATGAGGGCCTGTGCTCACTGGAATTCAGAAGAATGAGGGGTGACCTCACTGAATGTTGAAGGGTCTTGATAGAGTGGATATGGAGAGGATGTTTCCTATGGTATGGGAGTCTAATGCCAGAGGACATAGCCTCAGAATAGAGATGAGGAGGAATTTCTTTAGCCAAAGAGTGGTGAATCTGTCAAATTGATTCCCACAGGTGGCCAAGTCATTGGGTATATTTGAGGCAGAGGTTGCTAGTTTGTTGATCAGTCAGGGCATGAAGGGATATGGGGAGAGGGCATGAAGGGATATGGGGAGAAGGCAGAAGACTGGGGTTGAGAAGGAAAAATGGACCAGCCATGAAGATATGGTGGAGCAGACTCGATGGGCCAAATGGCCTAATTCTGCTCTTGTATCTTATAGTCTTATGATCACAGTTTGGTATGGCAACTGCTTTGCCCGTGGCCACAAGAAACTGCAGAGGGTTGTGGGCACAGCCCAGCACATCACAAAAACCAGCCTCCCTTCCGTAAACTCTGCCCATGCATCTCACTGCCTCAGTAAAGCAGCTAGCAGAACGTTCCCACCCACCCTCGGCTTTTGTATCTGCTCCCCTCTCCCGGAAGATACATAGGCCAGGATTAAGAACAACATCCATCGCATTGCTATGAGACTATTGAATGTTCCCCTATTACCACTAAATGGACCCTTGACCTCACAATCTAACATTGCGTGGTCTTGCACCTTACTGTCTAATTGCACTGCACTTTCTTTGTACTATAACTCTTCCTTTCTCTGCTATTGTTGCATCTCATTCTACCTGAATGCACTATTGTTATCAACTGATGTGTCTGAAGAGTATGCAGGAAGAAAACTTTGGTGTAAGTGACACGAATGGATCTACCAATTTACAACTGTGGGCTTCTAGGGCTGATTGATCTGGAGGAGTTACATGCTTCCTGCTTTCCCAGCGGGTGGATAGGACTGAATGGTGAATATTCACACCAGTCCATTCACAGCATAATGCCTGAGCCTGCTTACACACAGACCTTGATCCACACTGATGCCAGATGCACCCTTACAGTGTATTATCCGTACCTGGTGCCAGTTCTGTGGGGATTCGTTAATCTTCTTGATTGAGCCAGGCTGCAGTGTATTAATAAGTCTTAAAGAAAAGGAAATGCAAGATTAAAACTTTAAATGTCAATGCAATCGTTCCCCAGCTTCTGAACATTTATATTAACGAAATTACACTGTAATGCTATTGACTTTGAAGTGTGTGTGTCTTCAGTGTACAAAGCCATGACCCACTTTACTGAATAGTACACCATGCACTGGAATACTCTGCCCCTAAATACCTATAGTTATCCCCCTTTATTCAAGAGCATCCATCATCAGAGACGCCCAGCAACCAGGCCATGCCCTCTTCTCGCTGCTGCCATCAGGTAGGTCTGGCACCAGCAGGTTCAAGAACAGCCGCCTCCTCTCAACCATCAGGCTCTGGAACAAAACGGGATAACCACACTCACTTACCCATCCACTGAGATGTTCCCACAGCATCTCAGAATATAGTATTAATGATAAGACTCTCAGCAGTGTGGAGGATCAGAGGGATCTTGGGGTCCGAGTCCATAAGACACTCAAAGCTGCTGCGTAGATTGACTCTGTGGTTAAGAAGGCGTACGGTGTATTGGCCTTCCTCAATCATGGAATTGAAGTTAGGAATCAAGAGGTAATGTTGCCCTTATATAGGACTATGCTCAGTTCTGGTCGCCTCACAACAGGAAGGATGTGGAAGCCATTGAAAAGGGTGCAGAGGAGATTGACAAGGATGTTGCCTGGATTGGGGAGCATGCCTTATGGGATTAGGTTGAGTGAACTCGGCCTTTTCTCCTTCGAGTGAAGGAGGATGAGAGGTGACCTGGTAGAGGTTTACAAGATGATGAGAGGCATTGATTGTGTGGGTAGTCAGAGGCTTTTTCCCAGGGCTGAAATGGTTGCCACAAGAGGACACAGGTTTAAGGTGCTGGGGAGTAGGTACAGAAGAGATGTCACGGGTAAGTTTTTTTACTCAGAGAGTGGTGAGTGTGTGGAATGGGCTGCCGGGAATGGTTGTGGAGGCTGATACGATAGGGTCTTTTAAGAGAAGTTTAGATAGGTACATGGAGCTGAGTAAAACCTAGGGCTAGAGGTAAGCCTAGTAATTTCTAAGGTAGGGACGTGTTTGGCACAGCTGTGTGGGCTGAAGGGCCTGTATTGTGCTGTAGGTTTTCTATGTTCCTATGTAACCAATGATCTCAATTTAAGGACTCTTTACCTCTTTATCTCATGTTCTCCTTACTTATTGCTATTTATTTTTTCTTGCGTTTGGCACAGTTTGTTGTCTTCTGGTTGATCTTTTATTGATCCTGTTATAGTTACTATTCTATAGGTTCTCTGAAATGGAGACACCTCTTTCTCCTTTATTAGGGAGAGAGAGAGAGAGAGAGAGAGAGAGAGAGAGAGAGAGAGAGAGAGGCTGTGGTATGTCGAATACTGGGTGAAAGCCAAGTCTTTGGGGTACTGCAAGTCTGTGTCTTTGCTGCTGCTTTGCAACATGCTTGAGCACTTGACGGCGGGTGCCGATGCGTCTTTTTGCTGGTGGGGGAGGGGGGATTGTTGCTTGCTGCCACTTATGCATGGGAGGGAGGGGAGCTGGGGGGGGACTTTGGGGTTCTAACATTTAACTGTCATTCATTCTTTGGTGCTCTCCACTGTTTTTCTGGATGGTTGTGAAGAAAAAGCATTTCAGGATGGATATTGTATACATTTCTCTGACATTAAATATACTTTTAAAACCTGAAACTTTGAATATGCCTGCAGGAAAATAAATCTCAGAGATGTATCTGGTGACTATATGTACTCTGATGATAAAATTTACTTTGAATATTTGAACCATTTTGTCCAGCGTTGTCACTTAATTAAACATTTTTAAGCATGCATTCCTTTTGTACACTAATGGGAAATACTGAGTACTCAAGCTTTGGTAAAACAATGTTTCCCCAAGCCGCAGTTGATGTAAGTCACTGGTGGAATAGAGCATCAGCAACAGGAGTGGAGGGGATAGCTGCAGAGTGATGGAGATAAAGAGGGACGAGCAGTTGCAGTTAGAATCACCCCGGTGATGGGTCAGATAGGGCAGAGATTCTGTGGAATGGAGGGCTTGAGATCAATTGGTTGCTTGCCAAGGAAGACGATTGCTGAATGGGGCTTTATAAGGTCGTAGGATGCTAACAGTGGTAACAAAATTTGGGAGAAATATACTCGAGGCCAGAGGTACAGTGAAAGGGCAGTTGTGATTGGTAATAGATCACGCAGACTGAAGGTGTGTGTTAGCTGCAGTAGAAAGTCTTGTAAGATATACACTGGAGCAGTGTGTGGTTTGGATTTGCTTACTTGCACAGTACGACTCCATTCTTCAGCCCATCCATTAGGTTTTCAGATATAGTGACTCCAGTCACATCTTCAATCCACCTCCGGATATCCTCATCTCTTTGTGGGTCATATTTCTGGGCAATCTGCAGGTCACAGGGAAACCATGTGAACTGTCTTGAATTTAGAACCCAGGACTGGGCTTGAGTGTCCCTAGGCCTCGTACTACATCGCATCAGCTGAACCCCTTTCATGTCTTCGTACCATTATATGTACAGCCCTGTTATTCCTCTTCATGTTATCCCTACGTGCCTCTGCCTACAGCCTTGAGCACCAAACTTTCAAACACCCTTTTTCTATACTCCCAAACGTTTTCTAAATCCATTGTCGACCAAGATCTTGTGGGCCCTCTGATTTCCTTCGATAAGATATTAAATAAATGAGTGCAGAACAGGAGTGGACATCACAAAGATGGTAATGATATGGAGGAGCGATGAGGAGATTTTGAAAATGAATGGTGGGAAACGGAGAAGCCGGCAGAGATTTAGGTGCTCAAATAGCTCCAGAGAGAAGATAAAGGGATAGGGATAGACTTGGGTCTCAGGCTCAGGTGCCTCAGGGCCTTGGATCTTGGAGTCTCAGCCACAGTCTTCAGTCTTCAGCCTATTTTTCCACTCTCCCTAACTCTGAAACATTAACATCTTATTTGAAAGGCCTTGATGGAGTAGATGTTTCCTATGGTGGGAGGGTCTAAGAGGACACAGCTTCAAAATATTAACATCTTATTTGAAAGGCCTTGATGGAGTGGATGTTTCCTATGGTGGGAGGGTCTAAGAGGACACAGCTTCAAAATAGAGGGACGTCCTTTTAGAACTGAGATGAGGAGGGATTTGTTTAGCCAGAGAGTGGTGAATCTGTGGAATTCTCTGTGGAGCTGTGGAGGCCAAATCTTTATGTATAGTTAAGGCAGAAGTTGATAGATTCTTGATTAGTCAGGGCATGAGGGGATATGGGGAGAAGGCAGGAGACTGGGGCTGAGAGGAAAATTGGATCAGCCATGATGAAATGGTAGAGCAGACTTGATGGGGCCAAATGGCCTAATTCTGCTCCTATATCTTATGGTCTTATTTATTAAACTTTGATTTTCAAATTATTGCTGTTTTCAAATATCTCCACGGCCTTCCCTCTCCCCATCAGTGCAGTCACCTTGCATCCAAGAACTCGATTTCTTTCCACTTCTGGTAAGCTGATTGTGAAACCTCCATTTTCAGTCTGTGCCAAGGGTCCTGCTCTCAGTTTGAAGGGCTGAACAAACCCACTTAGGCCCTTGGCATCATGAAGTGACCCCAGGGTGGCCTCCAAAAGGCCCCCATTTAGGGAATGAAGAAGGTGAGAAGGGAAGCTGGTCAATTTTTTCTCTCACTCATTTCACTCTTTGCTTCCCTCTCCCTCCTGCTCTTCCTCACTTACTCCCTCCGTCCACGCTTTTAGCCTCATCGCGGATTTAATCGGAGCCTTCTTGAAAGCCAGCAGCGTTTTGCTCTCACTTTGTGGGTTTGTGATTGGGAGGGGCGGCGCAGTGGCGCAGCACCCAACGTAACACTTTACAGAGCCCGCTGCTGTCCACAAGGAGTTTGCATGCTCTCCCTGTGACCACTTGCGTTTCCTCCTGGTGTTCTGGTTTCCTCCCACATTCCAAAGATGCACAGGTTAGGGTTACGAAGTTGATGCCGGGAGCATGGTGACACTTGCAAGCTGCCCCCAGCACATCCTCAGACCGTGTTGGTTTGTTGCCACGACAACGCATTTCACTCTACGTTTTGATGTACACGTGACAAATAAATCTGATCTTTATTTTTAGACAAATGGTTGTTTTAAAAAAAAAGGTCAGCAGTTCCACTGTGCTCCTGAATGCTGAGTGAAAACTGACACGTAGGCCTAGAGAATTGGGAACAAGGAGATCCAGGGCTCGTCCCAAGTTCGGTTCCAGGCCAGGGGAGCTTACTAGCAATCAACACATTACCCGTGCCTGGAAGCACAGACATTTTTCTAGGCAGTCACTTCCTTCCCGTCGCTGAGACCAATCTCTAGCTCTGCCCGACTGCGCCCCTTCCTGATCTCGTACGCTGCTGAGCCTGCATCCATTTCTTCTCATTCCAACGCACTCCTGGCTGGCTGTGCCTTTTCACTGTTCAGACCTATGCCTTCTGTGTATGAGCACACACAGGCCCCCCTATTTTCCACTCAGCTGCTTGCTGACCTGTATTGGGTCCTGTTCAAGCAGCCCCGATTTTAAGGCTGTGACTTTTTTCCCCTCAAATCTCTCCGAGGTCTTGTCTCTCCCTAACTCTGTGATTGCCCTGAGCACTACATTCCTGTGAGCTTCCCTAGTCTTCATTATTCTACCAGTGGCATTTACCTGCCCTCATAACTCATCACCTGGCTCTGCTGAAGGTCTTTGGAGGTGCTCTATAAATGGAAGCTGTTTTGGCATAACTACCCTGAAGCTGCTTGATGGTGAGTCCAGATGTTTCATATTTAAGGCCATCGAACCATAAGATCTAGGAGTAGGCTTAGGCCATTTGGCCCATCGAGTCTGCTCAGCCATTTTATCTTGTCTGATCCACCTCCCCTCTCAGGCCCAATCTCTTGCCTTCTCCCCGTATCCCTTCATATCCTGACCAATCAGAAATCTAACAACCTCTGCCTTAAATATACCCAATGACTTGGCCTCCACCGCCACCTGTGGCAAAGATTTCTGCAGATTTATCACTCTCTGCCTAAAGAAATTGTTCTTCATCTCTGTGCTAAAAGGACACCACTTTGTTCTGAAGCTGTGCCTTCTGGCCTTAGGCTCCCCCACCATAGGGAACATCCTCCTCACATCCACTCTTATCGAGGTCTTTCAACACTCAACAAAGTCAGCCGTCACTCTTCCGAATTCTAGTGTGTACTGAACTTCCATTCGCAAGTGAAGCGATTCAAACAGAATGAAGTTACCTTCATAGAGCAATTGAAGGTTTAGTTCAGGGAATACTTGTAGATAAACTTAACAATTTTTCTAAATTAATCCAAGTTGACTGTGTACCTCAGTAGTATTTGCTTTTAGCGCAGATATTGATCCTCCACTTCCAAACAACCTCACCCCCACATCTGGATCGGTACTACCAGTGCCAAGGACTAAAGTTAGAAACTACATGAATGTCGGATCCAACAACACACACCGATCACACATACATCTGAAATGTTTATCAGACTCTTCCAGTCAAGCAGCTTACAGCTGTGCACCTCCGTAATAGAAAACAGATTTTATGACACCAAATCATTTAAAAGTTTCCCCTTCTCAAACGCAAGTCACAGACTGCAGTTCTGCAGAATCTGTCCTTTAAATAGGACCTGATGTTTGCTGTTTGTATCTGCAGAATCGATACCTCAGAAGGTTAAATTCCTCCAGTTGGCTTAACTTCCCCTGCTCATTTCTGTTGGCCACATTTCATTCATTGACAAGCTGGCTAATATTTAAAGGAATGTTTGTAGAGATTATCACGTCAGTGCTTCCAGAGAAAAGTAGAGAATATGCCCGCACATCTGTCATGCTAATAACTATTAAAAATCAGATGTGACTTCATAACGGAAGGATTGAGGAACTGTATTTGCCGAGCACCTTTTGACTAGCGTCCTTCATTCTGTGCTGAAGCAGTTTCCATGCTTGTAAAAATTAAGGCCAGTGCTTACCTTGCGATTCACCTCTGCTGAGAGTCCATACGCAGGTCCCTTGTTGAAATGCGCTGACATCGTTGAGCTGCAGAGGAAATTTTATTGCAGGCTTATAATTCCAGAGAGCCACTGCCTGCACTCACTCTCGTCAGTTCTGGAAGTCTCACAAAATTTCCCAAACTTTTCAAACTCTTGAATTAGTTGGATCTGAGACTGCTTCCTTATTGGTTCAGAGGACAGCCAATTAGGTTGGCTGACAATTCCAATGACGCCGGCCTATTGGAATTTGAGAAACTGTCGTCATATTTTCCATCTTGGTTGTTTATGTTGGATGTGAAAAGAGATTGGTTTGATTTTGCAGCAGCATTTTATACATAGAAAAAAATTTTGCAATTTGCAGAATATTAGTAAGAGAATTTCTGTGCTGGAGCCAGCTACGCTAGAGAGCCCATGAAATATCAGGTGTTAATCAGGCCAAACTGGCTGGTCTTTGTAATATCAAAAAGGGCCTTACATGGAAGCTCTATAATATTACATCAGGACTCCCAGGTCAGCACATGAAAGATGGCATCTTCCATTCCACTATTATAAACTCTTGAATTGAAATCATACACTATGGTCTTTCAGTCTACCTTGATCTGGACCCTGCTATACATTGGTCTGTCTGCATTACATTTTTGTCTGTAACACTATGTTCTGCATTCTCTACTTTTTCTCTTTTGTGCTATTTTGATATAGCTGTGTATGGAATTATCTGTCTGAATGGCAGGCAAAGTAAAGCTTTTCACGGTATCTCAAACGTGACAGTAATAATCAACTACTTGGCTGCCCTGTAATATCAAACTGGGCATCACTAGTAGGACCTGATGTGATACTTGCCCGTTCTTTATCGGCCGTGTCGCATGGCATGGGTGACCATGGTCTTTCCATGACAGTGATTGTTCTTGGCAAACTTTCCGACAGAAGTGTTTTGCCATTGCCTTCTACTGGGCAGTGTCTTCACAGGACGGGTGACCCCAGCCGTTATCAGTACTCTTCAGAGCTTGTCTGCCTGGCGTCAGTGGCCACATAAGCAGGACGTGATATGGACGAGCTGCTCATACGACCATCCTCCACCTGATCCCACGGCTTCACGTGACCCTGATCACGGGGCTATAGATTGCCGAAAGGTGACCTGCAGGCTACCAGAAGGAAGGAGTGCCTTACACCTCCTTTGGTAAGGCATTGTTTCTGTTATTGTCATTATATCTATAGATATAATAAGCTTGCCCACAAAAAAAAGAGTCTCAGGATGATATATAGTGACATATATGTAATTTGATAATAAAATTTACTTTGAACTTTGGACATATCTCCACTCCCCCACCCAATATGATATTACAGTGGTCAAACGAAGTAATCCCTGTAATAACAGATCAAGTCCCAGTGGATGGCCCTGGTAAGATTGTATAGGTAGATCTCAGGGATATACTTTGTGAGGTTGGGTCAATTCTAACTCACTGTATTTAGAAGAATAATTTAAGTTGAAATGTTGTTTTCAATCTAATCTAGGAATTGAGTATGTAGAACCTGCTCAAAACATCTCAAGATCCAGTTCCTAGAAATTGGATTAGGCTTTGTTGACCCCAAAAAAAAAGGAATAACAGCTGCATGAAATATTGACGTAACAGGGAACTAGCGGTGTTCTGCAACACCTGCGCTGGTTTCTCCGATGCGTAAAAGACCACATCATGAGGACCAACGCAGTAGAGTAGTTTGGGTGGGTTACAGTGAATCGCTGCATCTTTCGGAATGTAAAGCAGATAGATGGTGGAAGGGGAAGGGAATGAAGGCAGGTGTTACATCTTTTTGTTTTTGCACGGGAAAACGCTTTGAGAGGGGAGCGGGTACTGTGGAAATGAGTGCAGTTGGAAAAGTGAACCAGGGAGTCACAAAAAAGAATGATTATTGTTCTGAAAGGGGAATGGAGGCAAAGAAAGTTGGTGGAGATTGTACAGGATGATCCAATGAACAAGGAGGGAGTGGAAGGTGAGGACAAAAGGAAGACGTCCATGCTCTGTGAGCTAGGAGAAGAAATGAGAGCAGGAGAGTGGGAAACAAAATAGATCTGGTTGGGAGCCTGTGAACTGAAATGGATGAGAAGCCACAGTCGTGGAAGAAGGAAGACGTGCCAGGAGGACGTGCGGGAGATGTCATCGTCAGAGTTGCAGAAATTAGGAAAATGGAATGAAGTCTTTACCGGAAGCATGGCAGGAGGAGGTGCAGTTAAAGTAGCCATGTGCTTGAAATAGACATTGATCACCAGCCCACCTCTGAGACTGAGACAGAGAAGTCGAGGACGTCACAGAGAACTAATGATTGATCACGTGTATGTGAAAGCAAGGTGGAAATTGTCATTAAAGCATTTGAGTTCCGTACAAACACAACAACCAGCACCAATACAATCAACAGAATACTGGAAAGAGAAGTGCAGACGGGATCTGATTAAGGCTAAAGTGAGGACTGTTCCATGTACCTGACAAAGGGGAAAGCAAAACATTGACCCAGGCGGGCTCCCCTGTTTACAGCAGGGGTTCCCAAACTGTATTATGCCAGAGACCAATACCATTAAACAAGGGGTCTTTAGGTTGGGAACTCCTAGTCTACACCATTGATCCGGAGGGAGTAGGTGAGGTACTGAGAGAAGTTCAGCAGATGAGAGCAGGTAGTGATCAAAGACATCCAGCCTGGGCTTCTATTCCTGGTAGAGAAGCACCCTCAAACCATCCTGGTGTGGGATGGGTATGTAGAGAGACTGGATAATATTGTGGAAGTTAACATGCTGAGGAATGGTGACTGCGTGTAGTTTCAGAGATGTCCTGGATGTAAATGGAAAAGGACTTGAGAATGAGAGAAAGACTGGAGCCCGGGTGAGGAAAAAGTAGGTTCTAAACACAAGAGCTTCTGCAGATGCTGGAAATCACACATACAAAAGGCTGGTGCAATTTCGCAGGTCATGGGACTCGATTCTCAAATCGGTTAATTCAACCTCTCTTTGTGCTCGCCATTGCCTTTTACAGTTTAAGATTGTTCATAGAGCCCATATGTCTAAATCTAAATTATCTTGATTTTACCTTAACATTAGTCCGCTTTGTGATAAATGCAAAAGGGGCGAGGCCTCTCTCATTCATATGTACTGGTTTTGTCCTAGCTTGGAGAAATTTTGGAAAGATGTCTTCATAATGTTATCATATATTCTGAATCACCACCTAGAACCTAACCCTTTAATTGCTTTGTTCGGTTTCTGGGGTGAGACAGATTTACGTCTGAGTTCGTCTAAGTGTCGAATATTATCTTTTGCTTCTCTCCTGGCTAGACGTTTAATTCTCCTTAGATGGAGAGATGTTGCCCCGCCCATGCATGCTCAATGGCTTAACGATATTATGGCCTGCTTAGACCTTGAAAAATTTCATTATTCAGTCCTTAATTCGGATATAAAGTTCCATTGGGTCTTTTATTGAGTACTTTCGTAACCTTCCTCTTAACTAAGGTTTTTTTCCCGGTCCCTTGCTTTCAGCTTTTTTTTTGGTAGTAGGCATTAATATTTTCTGTTGCTAAGTGTATTCACAGTTTTGGGGGTTTGAATGCCCTGATTTATATTCTCTATACTGTGTTGTGGTTGGTCTGGAGTTCTTTTTTTGTTGTTGTGGGGCTTGGGGAGGATACTAATTTTACATGTCTTCAATTTGGGTGCTTTCTCAATTATCTTTTTTTGTACCATATTATTATTGTATGTTTAGTTTTGCACTGTATCAATGTTCTCCATTTTGATTTGGGTTTTTTTATCTGTAGCGATGTAGAAAATGTATAAAAAAAAAACTAATAAAAAAAATTTCGCAAGTCAGGCAGAGCCTATGGAAAGGAATAAACAGTTGTCATTTCGGGCTGAGACCCTCTTAATCAGGGTTCTGTGGGGCAAGAACAGGCTGAAATGAAGAGTTATACCTGAGCAGTCCTTCTTATGATCTCAGGGAAGAAATAAAGGCAAGCACACAAATGGTGGCTGAGGCTATAGGACTGGAATCCGTGGAGAGAAGATGTACGGAAGAAATGAAGTTGGTGATTGTCTGCGGAGAAGGTGACCTAATCTCATTGGTGAGGTAGCACAAGTCTTCAGAAAACTGGTGTTCACCCTCTTAGAAGTCACACAACAACAGCACAGCCCCTGCCAGCTGTTTGGGGTTTGTCTATAGGGACTGGAGTGCCTCAAGTTCGGATGGGTTAGGTCAGAGTGAGAAAACTGTGTCGATGTTAGTAAGGAATTGGTCTATGGAGGTTAAGAGTTCAGAGGGAGGGTGGGGGGGGGGTTGGAAAGTTGAGAGAAAGGACTCACAGTTCAGACTGTGATGAAGCTTACCAAATAAATGGACATGGAATTGAAGGCGAGATGTTCATCATTCATAGCTGGACAAGGTGAATCTGGAATGGAGGATAGGATCAGAGAAAACTGAAGGGCAGAAAGATCTGGAGAAGTATTGAGAAGTTGCTAAAGTCTGAACAAAAGTTAAAGGGTAATAAATTGCTTTTAATCTTGAAAATATTTCCTGTAGTTTTCTCTAGTGGCTTTTCATTCTTCCTTAATTGTGGTGACAAGAAGTAATTGTATTACACCACTTTGGCCCAGCTGTATTTCTGTTACCCAGGATCCCAAATGCTGTACTAACCACTGACTCAACAGACTTTGCCTCTTTCGAAGATTTATATCCTTCGGTCTGATGCTGGCTTTATAATCGTGCCAGAAGGCTGATATTACTCGTCGTCATGCTTTCTGCTACAATAAGCTGCCTCATAATTTTCTGCATTGGCTTCTGCTAATTTAATATGCATCCTCTTGCAGTAAATACTATAAGTTACAGCATTGCAAGAGCTCAACCAACTGCTTTTTAAGAGTGATGAGGGACTCTACCTTCACCACCCTTTCAGGCCACAGCTTCTGGTCCCCCAGTCACACTCTCTCTCTCTATTTTTCATGGTGAGTGACAGCCTGTCGGCCTTCGAGTCCGGGGACACGGAAGGTTGCAACATGGAAACCTCGAGCTGCTGACCTCCCGTTCTCGCTGTTGTTGCAGGGGCGACCTCTTCCTCTCCCTCATTAGTGAGATACCGAAGTGTTGGGATGGACTCCAGAACAAGGTTTCTTTGGAGGGTGGGGGGTGGAATTTGCTATTACTTGCATGGTGGGGGTAGGGTTGATGCTTCTGCTATTGGTGTGTGGGGGGAGGGGGGTGCTTTGGGGTTCTGATGTCTCTGTTATTCACTCTTTCTTTCTTTTTCTGCTTTGTGGATGTCTGCAAACAGCAGAGATTTCAGGTTGCATACTAATACATTCTCAGACATTAAACTGAAGTTTTTGATCTACAGGTCCTCTCCACTTATGAACACCCATCTTATGGGTGTCCTGTACAACCACGGGCACTCGGTTGGGAGATCGGTGGTATAAATGCAGATGTCTGCGCTGACCTCCTCACTCATTGGGGTCAGGGAGTGTTCCTTCCAGGCCTGCTGTCTCCCCATCACAGCTGTTTCTATGATCTTCCCCCCAACACGGTTCCTGCTCGTTTCCAACTTAAAAAGAGTTTGGGTTGTGGAGCCCAGTCATAACCTGGAGAAGGAATATAACCTTTATTTTTTCTACCAACCCTCTTAAATCCCAGTTACTTAACTCTTTGCTGTGATATTATAATCCTCCTATTCACTTTACAACATTTCCCACTTCTCACACCTTGGTTACATTTCCCCTCAGCCAAAAAAGCGCATATATGACTTAACAATCCAGTATGCTTTAAGACAGTTACTTAAATCATTTGGAATGATGAAGCTGGTTATCTGTAATGCTCATCATGAATCTATTAGACTACTGTTAAAAATATTTTATGGATGAATTCCATTTGGAGAAGGAAACCTACTGGTCTGCTTATATTCATAGACGAGTAATGACATTTCACTAACTTCTGAATCTCAATTTAACTAATTATGTAACTACTAAAACCAGCTGGCTGCACAGGGATGATTTGGTGTGTCATATTAAAGGAGTGGGGCAGGGGAATGGGGGTGAGTACTTATGCAATCAATTATTTTGAGTTTTATATCTGTAATTAATTTAGATCACTTTGTAGAGATGTTTTCACTTTGACACAGAAGAGTCTTCTGCTGTTGATCAGTGTCAAAAAAAGCCAAATTAAATCCACTGTGATACAATGTTGTAAAACAATAAAGCATGAAAACTTCCAAGGCAGGGAGTGAATACTTTTTATAGGCACTATATGTCACCACATACAACCCTGAGGTACCATTTTCCTGTGGGCATCTTCAGCAAATCTATAGAATAATAACTACAACAGGATCAGTGAAAGATCAACCAGAGTGCAGAAGACAACAAACTGTGCAAATGCAAATATAAATAAATAGCAATGAATAACAAGAACATGAGATAGTGAGTTAAAGAGTCTTCAAAGTGAGATCACTGGTTGTGGGAACATCTCAATAGATGGGTGAGTGAGTGTAGTTACCTCTTTTGTTGAAGGGGTAATAACTTTTCTTGAACCTGGTGGTGCGAGTCCTGAGGCCCCTGTACCTTCTACCTGATGGCAGCAGAGAGAAAAGCACTTGGCCTGGGTGGAGAGGATCTTTGACGATGCTTCCCTACGACAGCATTTTATATCAATGTGCTCAATGGTTGGGAGAACTTTATCAGTGATGTACTGGGCTGAATCCTCTACCTTCTGTAGGATTTTCCATTCAAAGGCATTGGTGTTTCCGCACTTACATGATCAATTATTTTGTGTTTTATATATATATATAATTAATTTAGATCACTTTGTAGAGATCTGTTTTCACCTTGACATGAAAGAGTCTTTTTCAGTTGATCAGTGTCAAAAGAAAAGCCAAATTAAATCCACTGTGATTCAATGTTGTAAAACAATAAAACATGAAAACTTCGGGGGGTGGGGTGAATACTTTTTATAGGCACTGAATTAACTACACTCACTTACCTTTCCTTCTATCTTATGATACGGGAGCAGTCTGCACCTCTGTTTCTTCTCCCGGTACACATTGCTTCACAATTCTCGGCACTGAATTTCACTTGTCACTTTTTTGCCAGCCCATTCATTCGTACCTTCACGCAGTCAACACGTCTGATCGCAGTCAAGCACTGTTACATCTACAGAGTTACAGTGAAAAACTTTGTTTTGCATGCCATCAGTGTGAATTAATTTCTCACAGCAGTACATTGCGGTGGGGCAAGGGGAAAACAACCACAGAGTGCAGAAGAGCAGCCTGATGACATAGTGGTTAGCACAACGCTTTACAGTACCAGCGACAGGTTTCAGTTCTCATCACTGCCCATGACAGTATGGGTTTCTGCCAGGTACTCCAGTTTCCACCCACAATCCAATTGTTAGGTTAGTTGGTCATTGCAAATTGTCCTGTGATTAGACTAGGGTTAAGTTGGGCACATGGCTCAAAGGGCTGGTAGTACCTGTTCTATGTCTTATCTCAATCAATCGATCGATTAATAGACAGATAGACAGCTGTTATAGTTACAGAGAAAGAGGAGGCAGACAAAAGTTGCAAGGACATGAGATAGATTGTGAGGTCAAGTCCCCAAGTTCTTCTATCAGGGGACCATTCAATACTCCTTGTAACGGTGGAACAGAAGCCGTCCTTGGGCCTGGGGATCCATGTTTCAGCCCAATGCAATGGGGAGGAGGGAGAGGGAGAGGGAGAGAACGCTGGCTGCTTTCCTGAGGAGGTGAGGAGTGTAGATAGAGTCTATGGAGGGGAGGTCGGTTTCCACAGCTGAGCTGTGTTCACACTCATTACAGTTTCTGGCAGCCTTGCGTAAAACAGAACCATGATGCAGTCAGATAAGGTAGTTCCAATGATACATCTGCAAAAAGTTCTGAGGTATTTCTATCACTCTTGGCATCTACTTATAAATATATATCTCTAATGAGCAACTCAAAAAGTGAGAGACTGACTGAGCCCTGTAGAACCCCACAGTGTACAGCTCTTCAGGGGACTATTACCCTTCCCTTCTACGTCGGAGCTAATTTTGCATCCAGCTTGCTGCTTTCGTTTGGGTCCCAGAAGTTTCCACTTTTCTGAACAGATCATAAAGCTCAGCCAGTCCAAGCTGCTCAGTTTGCCCCTCTGCCCACTAAACCCACTTGCCCGCATTAGGACCATATAGATGACCATGTGGGACTCTGTCTACGAGCTTTGCCCAAGTTCTTGGAACTTCAGGAGGAGGAACTCAGAGGTCCATGAGCCAGTCCTCATGAGGCAATCGGAAGTGGAGAGGGTCAGCAACTTTAAATTCCTTGGTGCTATCATTTCAGAGGACCTGTCCCAGGCCCAGCACGTTAGAGCAATTAGAAAGAAAACAAGACAACACCTCTACTAAGGAGTTTGCAAAAATTTGACATCTAAAACTTTCACAAACTTCTGTAGATGTGTGGTGGGGAAAACAATGCCCTGCTGCATCACAACCTGGTATGGAAACACTGATGCCCATGAAGAGAAAATCCTGCAGAAGTAGTGGATACAGCCCAGTTCATCACAGGTAAAGCCCTTCCCCCCACTGAGCACATTTACATGGGGTGCCTGTCCCTAGAAAGCAGCACCTATCATCGGGGACCCCCCCTCCCCCCACGCAGGTCATACTCTCATCTCGCTGCTGCCATCAGGAAGAAGGTACTGGAACCATAGGACTCACGCCACCAGGTTCAAGAACAGTTACTACTCCTCAACCATCAGGCTCTTGAACGAGAGGGGATAACTTCACTTGCCCCATCACTGAACTGCTCCTACAACCAATGGACTCACTTTTTAGGAATCTTCATCTCTTGTGTTTGATATTTATTGCTTATTTATTATTATTATATTTTTTTCTCAGCCTAAACTGGTAAAACCTAAGGTACAGACATAGCCAAGCACACTGATTACCCAGTTACTAGGGACTTTTGGAATAGTGGTAGTTGAGGTGGTGTTTAGTATTGTGACTTTCTGAAGATTTACATAAATATTGTCGCGTAGGCCTAATGCTACCGTGTAGTGACTTTCAGATGACACCACTTGCAGATATTACGATTGGAACAATGTACACCCTGTTCGTGTTCCAGTCATACAATTTCATTTTTTAAAAATTCAGCATTGTATTATTTCTTCTTTCTTTCTGTACTTGCTCAAGTTGTTGTCCTCTGCACGTTGATTGTACACCCAGCTGGTGAGGTCTTTCACTGATTCTATAATTGTTATTGATTTATTGAGTATGCCCACAAGGAAATGAATCTCAGGGTTGTATATGGGAACATATATGTCCTTTGATAATAAATTTACTTTGAACTTTGAAATAGCCACAGTAGGAAATGGTTAGTAGTGGAAGCAAACCCTTTAGTGGAGTTTAAGAGGCTTTTAGATAGATACCTGGATATAAAAGGAATGGAAGGAAATGGATGATATACCAGAAAAGGGTATTTAATCTATACTGGCATCAATGTCGGTGCAATATTGTGGGCTAGATGGCTTGTTGGGTGCTGCGCTGTTCTGTTCTAACCTTTCTCTAAGGTTGTTCTAGGATTTTTATTGATCCGTCAGGAAACGCTTCCTTACTTGGGCCTTTAGAGGGGCACAGTCCATCTGCGGCTCCGTCGTCTTTCTGAAGTAGATGGTACGGTTGGAGTTCACCAACGCTTCTGCAATCTGTTACATCCACGGTACAGGGGATTGGCCGACACAGCTTCACCAGAGCCCGGTTGTCTGCCATCTTTTCCCATTTCCACATATCACGTCAGGTCGGGCTTAGGGAGGCCATTAGGAAATCAGTGTAAAATTGATCTTGAAATAGATGATTATCACTGCAGGTCTGGTATTTTAAGCAGAGCAGTCCCATGACTTGCATGCCTTCTCACTAGAACCTCAACTGTAGCTATATCTGGATTTCCAATTAGTCACACGTAGTAGCTCCTGTGTTGGCTGGTGAAATTATTAGGAACATTGTGCTGATTCCTGAAGGACTGTGTTTGTTTTTTTTAATAGATTGATATTTTTTAAGAGATGGAATGGAAGTTGGGTGACAGTATTTTTTTTAGCTATTTAGGATGATGGCTAATGAAGCTGACGAGAGATCTAGTGATTTCGAGAGATAGACTGTAAGAAAAAACCACTTGGAAGGAATAATCCAAACATGTACGTTCGAATAAATTCAACTGCAGTTTAAGTGTTGCTGCAACAGGTTTCATAAAAGCAGTACAGAAGTGCCTGAGAAATGGTTACAGGAAGTGTTGTGGCAGTTTCTGCTACAAGGAAGAAGCAGTACATTTTTTGGGTGTGAATCTTGGCTTGGTAGGTAGCAGCCTTGCCGTTGAACTGAGTAATTCAAGTAGAGAGACCTGAGCTGAGGCACCGGTGCAGTCCTCGGGGAATACAGCTTTGCCGTGTTGTCATCTGCTGCACCACGGGTGTTGAGAACCATCTGCAGGTGTTACTTTGAAGGACAGAATTCTCGGTATTATTGTCAATACTTAGCAGTATTTTAACCCAGGTGATTCCTGTCTCGGATCTTGCGCACCAAATAGTTGCCACAATTCCTAGGGCTCAACATTCACTACACCTAACTCATTGGCTGTAAGCAATTTCACAGTATCCTGAGGTGAAGAAATGTGCCAGAAAAATGTAATTTATCTTGCTGGCTTTAAAGCTCAAGTGAAATAACTTCTGCTCCATTTTTCCGAGGGACAGGGACAAATAGAATAATCATCTGGCACCTTAGCTCAGAATGATCAGGTATTTCATTACAGAATAAAAATAAGACTATAAGAATATCAGGTATAGGAGCAGCATTAGGCCATTTGGCCCATTATTCTGTCATTGTCATCGACATCGGCTGATCCAATTTTCCTCTCAGCCCCAATTTCCTGCCAGCTCCCCATATCCTCTCATGCCCTGACTAGTCAAGGATCCATCAACCTCTGCCTTAAATCTATCCAGTGACAGCTGGTGGCAAAAAATTCCTCTGATTCACCACTCTTTGGCTAAAGAAATTACTCCTCATCTTTGTTCTAAATAGATGTCCCTCTATTCTGAGGCTGTGTCCTCTAGTCTTACGACTCCCCCACGATAGGAATCATCCTCTCCACATCCAGTCGAGGCCTTTCAATATTCAATAAGTTTCAATGAGATCGCCCCTAATTCTTCTGAATTCCAAGGGATACTGGCCCAGAGCCAACAAATGCTGCTCATATAAGTCTTTCAATTCCGGAATCATTTTGTGAACATCCTTTGAAACTTCTCCAATGTCAGCACATCCTTTCCTAGATAAGGGGCCCAAAACTGCTCACAATTCTCAAAGTGAGGCCTCACCACTGCCTTATAAAGTCTCAACATCACACCCTTGCTTTTATATTCTAGTCCTCTTGAAAGGAATGCTAACATTGCAATTGCCTTCCTCACCACTGACCCAACCTGTGACACGATAATTTCCTTTGGGATCAAGAAAGTTTCTGTCTATCTATCTAACCTACAAATTAACCTTTAGAGAATCCTGCACGAGGACTCCCAAGTCCGTTTGCACCTCAGATTTTAGAATTTTCTCTCCATTTAGAAAACAGTCCACGCTTCTATTTCTTCTACCAAAATGCATAACCATACACTTCCCAACGCTGTATTTCAAACTTGTTAGATTCAGAAACACGAAGAGATTCTGCAGAACCTGGAAACCCAGAGCAATACACACAAAATGCAACTCAGCAGTTCAGGCAGCACGAACAGGTGATGTTTTGGGCCGGGACACTTCGCAGGACTGGAAAGGAAGAGTGAAGAAGATAGAGTAAGAAAGTGGAGGAGATAGGAAGTAAAAGCTGGCAGGTGATCGATGAAGCCAGGCGAGGAAGAATGTGGGTGGGGAGGGGCGATTAAGTGAGAAGCTGGGAGGTTATAGGTGGAAAAATAAAAAAGCTGGAGAAAAAGGAACTTGATAGGAGAGGACAGTGGACCATGGGAGAAAAGGAAGGAGGAGGGGCACCTGATAGGCAGGTGAGAAGGGGGTAATAGGGGAGCCAGAACGGGGAATGGAAAAACAGAGAAGAGTTGGGGGGAGGGGCTAGGATATGTTCAAGAAAATTATGTTCATGCCATCAGGTTGGAGGCTAACCAGACAGAAGATGAAGTGTTGCACCTCCAATCTGAGAGTGGTCCCATGGTGGCAGTAGAGGAGGCCGTGGATTATTGACATGTTGAAATGAGAAAGGGGAATGGAATTAAAATAAATGGCCTCCAGGAAATTCCACCTGTTGTGGTGGGTGGTGTGCAGGGGCTCGACAAAGTTGTCCCACCCACCCCAAATCAGCGATGTAGAGGCGGCTGCAGCTGAAGCACCAGATCCCCGACAGACTTGTGGGTGAAGTGTTGCCTCACCTGGAAGGATGGCTGGGGGCCCTGAATGGTAGTGAGGCAGGAGGCGCAGGGGCAGGTGTAGTGTTTGTCCCACTTGCAGGGTTAAGGGTCAGGAGGGGGATCAGCGAGAAGGAACAAATGGACGAGGGAGTCAGGCAATATTGTTCTGCCATTTTTCAGTGGCATAATAACACATGGAAAAGTATTAGTCTCTGAGACAGCAATGAACATAAACCCATGCTTCAAATCTATAGACAGGATGTGAAGAGCTAATGAATGTGACATAGCGTTCTGGTTGTTCAAGGGTTAAGCCAGCCGCACTGATCTGTGCAGAATTTACAACTAATTGAAATTATGGCACTGGTGAGGTTCAGACTGTAAATCATCAGAGTCTTTTTACAGAGTTTCTCTTAACACAACACAGCCTTATAAGTCCTTGTACCTCAGAGCTGAAGCTCAGAGACCAGAAAGAACAAATCCGGGAGTGATCAGACTTTACCCTCAATTCTTGCCAACAGCAGTTGTATAAACACATACTTTAGGAGATTTCAGGCTTTATATGGGTATCAGACATCAGCTGCTAAAGCTCTCACTGAAGACAGATCACACCTCAGCCAGGAGTGGCTTCTGCATGAGACAAACTCATCAGCTTTCCTTTTGCAGAAATCTGTCTTAGCCCACACACTTGCAACCGGCACACTTCTGATGTCTTGCACGTGGGCACGGAAGCTGAGGGAGCCCACCTTTGCGTCTTCCAGCTTGTTGATGGGCGCCAGCGATAAAATAATGAAGCTCCCATGCCGAGGTGAGAGTGCGTGGCTGGGGCAGCAAGGGTGAATGGTGGGCGTGCTGTCTGCAGCCGAGCAGGAAGAAATGATCAGCAAGCTGGAGCAGGGGGTATGAGGTTGCATTGTGGTGTGATTTTGAGAGAATAGCAGGCATCGTCTACCCCTCAGCCCTGAAATGGAAGCCAACCATGCCCATTCCTGAGGGACTGTGTGCCATCATGGATCATCACTGAACGTCTCCTCTTTGGCTCCTTTTTTAGTCTAGGGTTTACCAGTGATGTCACTAATTCTCCAGAGCTGCTGTCATTGAGCCTGGGGGAGCCTGCAGCCCGACAGTAGCTGTGTTGCTTGAATCACGGCCATATGCCTATTTAAGGAGGAGAGTTGGACAATCCCAGCATTCCGTCATATTCCCCGGAGATGCACGACAGAAATCCTGAAGAAGTTTAACATCTGCGAAACAGCATGACCAGGTCAACAATGCTTTTATATTGAAGGCCAGATTTAGTGTCTGTGGCTTAACGATGACAAGGATGTTAACACATTGGTAAAGTTGTCGGGTGATCTGACAACCTGATGCTGCCAGTTTCCCTTGCCTGGTCTCCTCTTCCTATCCCTATCCCTGGTCCCTCCTGTCACTTCCAGAAACTTTTTAAAAAATATTGACATACAGTGCGGAATAGGGCCTTCACGCCACGCCGCCCAGTAACCCCCCCCCCCATTTAATCCTAGCCTAATCCCAGGACAGTTTACAATGACTAATTAACCCAGTATGTCTTTGGGACGTGGGAGGGAACTGAAGCACCCAGAGGAAACCCACGCAGTCGCAGGGAGAACGTCCAGGCAGCAGTGGGAATTGAACACAGGTCACTTGTACCGTGAGGTGTTGTGCCAACCACAATGCTACTGTGCCAGCCCTTCAGCAAAGTGTCTGGATATTTTTAAGGCAAAGGTTGATGGATTCTTGATATGCGAGGAGATGAAATGTTATCTTTGCTAAAGAAGACTACAGTTATAATCCAATCAGCTATGACCTATCGAACTGGGGAGTTAGCCTGAAGGGCGAAGTGATCTACCTCTGCTAATTTGAAGGACCAGGTCTACGTCGTTACAGCCCAGCATGTCTTACCACTCACTGTGATGCTGTTAGAACACAGGAGGGTGTGGACTGCAGGGAGGGGTGGAGGTACAATGGCAATCTGGGTGGAAACAGTGCAGAAGTTCAGATTATACAACTGTTGTCTATTTTCTCTATCAAGATGCACCATAGTCTTCCCCTGCTTGGTGTTCCTACCTTTGTAAGAATTAGTTTGGCCAGAGATGCCTATAGAGTAATGGGCAGGGTATCCCATAGACCACAGCAGGGTATATCTGCTACCCTATTTGGTAAGTGTTTAAACGATTTTTGCTCCCCGTGGCATTTTCTCTTGAATGTTTCCTAAAGCGGGAGAAATTCTGCTTCTGTTTATAATTCCTTACAGCTGTAAGTGGTTCATGTCAGTTGCTGAGCTTCCAACCCCAATGAGACAAATTGGTGAAAACTATCCAGAACAATAGCTTGTTTATGGATCCTGGCGTGTATGTATCGCTGCTCCAGGCCAGCTTCTATAGTACCAGACAGAAGGCATTCCCATTGATCCTTGGGAGTCGCTCACCGGTCCATCGCAAAGCTTCTGAAACAGCAACAGGCTTAGCCAGATGTCGATTTCAAATATGTTTATTCAATCAAGTCACAGGATCTCAGTACAAAAGGTTCAGTTCTTCCCATCTATCAGACCCATTATCCAAAACAACAACAACTATGACTCCAGGTTGATTATCAGTGTGCAAATCCTCTCACACTGGAGGTGAGAGCATTGGAAAGCTTGCAGAAATCATGGAATTACTAAAATGTAGACGGCCATTCAGCCCATCAATACTCTTTGTACAGTAATCAAATCAATCAAACCCTTTCCATATTATGTAATGATAGGCCATTATAGCCATTAAATCAACACCAGCTCATCAGAACAAACCCGTTCCCTTTTATCTATTCCCACTCCACTCACCTCAACTCTCTTCCCCTACCACACCCCGCCCCCCCCCCCCCCCCCCAACAACGATTCTACCACTCACACACAGGATAATTTACAGTGGCCAGTTAGGCCACCTCTCTGTACTTGCTTGAGGTGTGGGAGGAAACCAGAGCACTCGGAGGAAATCCACACAGTCACAGAGAGAAGACGTGAAGTGCAATTAGATCCCTGTACTCCTTCTGTGCCTTTCTATTTTCTTTGTGAACACCCGAACTCAAAAACAATCCCACACCTACACAGAAGATAGTTTTAATCTAAACCCAAGAAAGTCTGCAGATGCTGGAAATCCAAAGTAAAACACACACACACAGAGTGCTGGAGGAACTCAGCAGGTCAGATACCATCTAAAGGAAAGAGCAAACAGTCGATGTTTTGGGCCCAGACCCTTTTTTTCCAGGACTGAGAAGGGCAAAGATGCAAGAATAAAAAGGAGGCCAGTTGGAAGCTGATAGGTGAAACCGGATGGGTGGGAAAGGTCAGGGGCTGGAGAAGAAAGAATCTGATAGGGGAGGAGAGTGGACAATAGGAGAAAGGGACCCAGGCAGAAGGAAGGGGAATTTGTTCACTGGAAGGAGAAATCGATGTTCATGCCATCAGGTTGGAGGCTACCCAGATGGAATACAAGGTGTTGCTTCTCCACCCTGAGGGTGGCCTGATCTTGGCACAAGAGGAGGCCATGGATCAATCGGGAACGGGAATGGGAATAGGAAGTTTTAATCCAGCTCAGTTGGTTTCATCTGGACCGTGGCAGCCACTGGAACAGTGAAGCCAGCTTTTCAGTGAGGCACCATACAAACTGGGAGCATCTGTGCTGAATTAGCTAAAGCAATAAGGCACACGTAAGACAGAATGCACGAGGAAAACAAAGATTCCAGGCGCTTGATGGGCTAATGCTTATCACTTACCTCAAGGAGACATGCTGTGTCATTTCAAAGGTCAACATTTGTTTTGTTGAAGAGGAATCTTTGAGATAATGATCCACAAAGCTTTTAATAAATGAACCGAGTATGGTCCAGAGAGGGCAAATGAAATGTGACTAAGGCTGGGTGGAAGCAGAGGAAGATCCCACTGTACAGAAGTCAATAGTGTCTCCTCGGTTTGTATGGCAACCGAAAGCCATTGAGTGGACAGTGACCTTGACCCCAGCAGCAATGGGAAACTGAATGTCTCCAGGTAACGTGTTTGTCTCACCCTGACTATTGTCAGCGACACCTGCTTCAGAATTAGCATCTGTTCTGGCCGCAATGTTACTATACAAACACAGAGACACTCCTGCTATGCTCGCCCTCTGAGCACTTGGCCATTATTGCACATAAAATACAGCTCATGACTTAAGGCTTACTTATGGCATCCCCGGGATGTCCCAAAGAGCTTTGCAGATGATTAACTGCTGGTTAGTGCAGTCATGTAGCAGCCAGTTTGCACAATCTACACAAACGCAAAGGGGCAAACCAGTCAACGTAGTTAGCAGAAGTTGGCTGAAAGATGACTTTAGGCTGTGCATTGGTAAAGCTCTTTGCTTGAAGGCAAGGGTGACGATTGAACTTATTCTGCCGCAGCACGGTTGCGTCAAAGCCTCACTGTGGGAGGGGACGCGTTGGAGGGAAGTTTCCTGGTTGGCTGCAAGTGATGAGACGCGCAATGGCTTTAGTGGTAAAAGGAGAGAGAGTGATGATAGAATTATATGTGCTGGGGTGTGGTGTCAATGCGAAATGGTCAGCATTAAGATCCGGAAGATCTTGGTTGACCCAGGGACTAGTTGGTTTATGTGTGAGCAGGTGAGGTGGGCTGGGGGTTGGTCACAGACATCAAGTGGCTTTGGCCCTTCCGACCGTGCGCTAGAGAATGCAAAGCTGTTGGCCGGACAAGCACTGCCGTGACAATAACCTCGGGAGACGGCACATGGGTGATTCCAGGAGATGTTTCGAAACTTCATCGGGAATCATTGTGGGGAAGCTTCTAGATTGTTTCGAGGGGAATGAGGTGACTGAGGAAGTGCTCAACTCATGAAGATGTGCAGCAACATGAGGCAGGTGTATAAAGCAGAAGGTGGCTCTCAATGTGAAGGAAAGTAGAACACAAGAGGGCGATTTTCTTACCCATTGCAGTCACTTGATCTCCCTTCCCATCACTCCCTGTGGCCAGTGCCACTAACGTTCCATCAACGCGCTCCTCACACTTTACGTCATCCTGCCGTGCCACTCACGTGACTTGTGCTGGTGTTATTTTGTGGCTGTGTGTGACTATATGTGCTGTGTTTTGCACCCTGGCTCCAGGGGACCGTTGTTTTGTTTAGCTGTATACTTGTGTACGGTTGAATAACAATAAACTTGAACTTCCAATCGCATACAACACTGCTTACTTGTAAAAGCCAGGTCCAAATATGTGACTGGATGCCTCTGTCCTCTGGAGTTAAAGGCCCATATTCCTTTAGTGTTTAAATTATTCTCTACTGAGTTTTTTAGTTATTTCTGCACTTGGATCTCTAATCACATTCCGTACACTTTCTTTCACAAAGCCTGATTGGATGTGGATCCAGAAATCCATATAAATATACAGGCATTTCCATACCTACCATGCTACATACTTTGTTTGAGAATTCGTTGAAATTCAATTGACATGATTTATAAATTACTAGCCCATGTTGGCGCTCTGGTAAAATTATTTTACATCAGCAGTTGACAGTTACATGAAGAGGTAAAGCAGTACCTTTGACTGGGTGAGTGACCCAGAAAGCCACTTACATTTCACCAGCTAAGCTGAAATTGGAAGATCTTCAAGTGTTAATAGAGCGATGTGGGTCACTGTTGCGACACTATAAGAGTGTGCATGCATGGCTTGAGGTTGGTGGTTAAGGGAATGAGGTCTCCTGACATTATTCACCATTAGGTGGCCAGAAATAGCCTCTCTGTTTAGCGAGGCAAGAAAAATCCTCGCGAACCTGAGAAGTTCTGTTCTGCAGAACAGAAGTTCTGTAAAACGGGACGGAGAGGGATTGCGGTCGAAGGCTCAATGATTTATCTTGCCATCAGGTCGGCAATTTAATCTACAAAAAAAAGGGGAGGGGGAAGGGGACTGGGGTTTCAAAGTTCTAAGTAAATATATTACCAACAAAGTACCTATATACGTCACCATATACCTTGACATTCATTTTCTTGTTGGCATGGACGGAACAAAGTAGTACAAGTTTGCCCTAAGTTGTGATGCAAATCAATCAGATAAGAATCCAGATTCTATCCTGGAGCACAGCTCAGCCAACATGGTCTGAGACAGACAGGTGTCCAATGCAGGATTCTCTGTGCTGCAGATGTCTCAATGGGCCAGCACGACAGCTGGGTCCTGGATGGTCCCGGAGTGCATGAACTGGATGCACAGAGCCAGGGGACAGGGCCTACAGGACTGGGCCCACTGGTACTGAGGCATTCCCCATGCTCAAGGCTCAGGTACAGGCAAGACAGAGAACCAATGTAAATTTCTGAGGATTATCAAATTAAAATCTGGGAGCAATCACAGAATCAATCCCATCTCTAGTCTGTGCCTAAGTTTTGGAACACCAACATTTACAAATTCAATGGATTTACTATATTTGATCTAATTTTTTGACGTTGCTGACTGATTAATTGAAAGATTAACGTGTAAACAGGTCAGTCTTGTCCTTTAAGCCAGGCCACGTGTCTAGGAGTTCTTATTGAGTTCAGTTTTCCGGTGCTTGCGGGACAGGAACAGAATCTTCCAACAGCCTCTGGCAATTTTGTACATCCAGATGGTGTTGAGAATATCCAGAGCGACACTGGATACGATCCAGGCGCACTGCGGGCCCAGCCCAAGGCGGTGGAAGGCGGCTGTGCCGAAGCTGGAAGCCACTTGGTGGTAGTAGGATGGAATCACAGCGATGCGCACGAGGAAGAAGCTGACGGACATGGCCACGCCGTTAAGCAGCACGAGCCTGGCACTCCGGGGGAAGCCCAGGACCTCAAAAAACCATCTGCAGTGAAACACAGTGCATTTATTCGCACACTCCTCCTCCCCCCACCACCAGGGGCAGTGTAGGTCCCCATCCCAGCCACCATTACTCCCTTGGCAACTCAGGGTCTCCACCACACCGGCCACCAGTGGCAATGGCAGGTGCACCAGAATCTTTGACAGGAGTGCTCTATGACCAGGAAGCACCATCTCTGCTCTCCGTTGGCCGGCCTTTCGAACCATGCCCCCCCAATCGCGATTTAACCTTAGTCTAATCACAGGACATAGAAACATAGAAAATAGGTGCAGGAGTAGGCCATTCGGCCCTTCGAGCCTGCACCGCCATTCAGTATGATCATGGCTGATCATCCAACTCAGAACCCTGTACCTGCTTTCTCTCCATACCCCCCGATCCCTTTAGCCACAAGGGCCATATCTAACTTCCTCTTAAATATAGCCAATGAACCGGCCTCAACTGTTTCCTGTGGCAGAGAATTCCACAGATTCACCACTCTCCGTGTGAAGATGGATTTTCCTCATCTCGGTCCTAAAAGGCTTCCCCATTATCCTTAAACTGTGACCCCTTGTTCTGGACTTCCCCAACATCGGAAACAATCTTCCTGCATCTAGCCTGTCCAATCCCTTTAGAATTTTATACGTTTCAATAAGATCCCCCCTCAATCTTCTAAATTCCAGTGAGTATAAGCCTAGTCGATCCAGTCTTTCTTCATATGAAAGTCCTGCCATCCCAGAAATCAATCTGGTGAACCTTCTCTGTACTCCCAATTTACAATGACCAATTAACCTACCAATTGGTACGTCTTTGAGCTGTGGGAGGAAACCAGAGCACCCAGAGGAAACCCCTGAGGTCATGGGGAAAGCACGTGGAAACTCCTTACAGACAGCGGTGGGAATTGAACCCAGCATGCTGGTACTGTAAAGCGCTGTGCTAACCACAATGCTGCTGTGCTGCCCTGAAATGACTGCGCGGGCTGCGTCATCCTTCACTGTCCAGTGAGTGCAGCATGCTCCACCTGGGTCTGCTCTGCCTCATTCATGGATGACGATGTCTCCTTGCAGCCCTGGGCATATTGATCACTCCCTCGCCACAGACCTCGCTGTTTTACTGGATTAAAGGCACTGCCACTTGATGGCAGATACAGGTGTGAGCCATAAGCGTAGCGGGGTGGTGATTCACATTTTATTTGATGAGTTTACACTAAACATCAAAGCATCGAACCGAGAAAATGAGCTGGCCATTATTTTACGCTTCAGTCAGGAAAGGCACAGCTCGGCACCTTCTGCAGCTCTGCCGAGAGCTCCCGAAACCCGGGGAGCAACCCATTGCCCACGCGATACACAAACTGAAAGGCAACTTACCGCTGATTTACAAAGGGCGTGGAGAGCTCTGCAATCAGTCGGAAATTAGCAAAGTAAGGGAGGAGTCCCCGAGCCTGTGAAAGAGAACCAAGGTGAGAAACGTGATCCGGAAGAAGAAAGGGAACAGAGGATTGGGGTTATTTCTGCACCCACAAAGAGGAAAGCTGCTTGCCCCTCGACTTACCAGCACATACTGGTAGGCATAGAGCGCTGCCAAGTGGTGGCTGATGAAATACCTGTCTCCTAGTGTCTTCCAGTGCCACAGGAGAAGCATTAGATCTGCAATAAGAGTGAGAGTGTAAGCCAGACAAAGCCAGCAACCAATGAAAAGTGTGTGAAACGGCAAAGCCACTGACCAGTAAGAGCAAGGGCGTCAAGAGCACAAAAGCCAACGGCCAATGAGAGCAAAGGAATGAAGGCAGCAACCAATGACAGCAAGACTGAAATGCACAAAACCACCAACCAATAAGAGAAATGGGCAAAGCCACCGATGAGAGCAAGAATACAAAATGAGAAGACCAATGAGAGAAGGAGAGTAAAGTGGGGAAAGCCAGGGACCAATGAGAGCAGGAACGTGACGAATGCAAAGCCAGCAGCCAATCAGAGCAGGATTTTGATGTGGTCAAATCCAAAAACCAGAAATAGATGGGCGCAGCTAGTGACCAGTGTGCAACTACAAGGGGAGGAGTCAGAGGGGAAGAAGGCGAGTGAAGTTTGTGAAAAAGCCAGCAACCCAAGTGAGCGATGCTGGTTAAAGACCGCGACCCAGTTAGATAAAAGTAGATTTTAGACAATCTGATTACACATTGGCCAACATTGTGGTGTAGTGGCATTAACATCTGCCTATAGCCCACCCAGGAATGTCTGATGGGGCAGTATAGATGGCTTTCCACCATCTAATCTTAATCTATACTGCGTAAGCCTCGCAAGTGTGGGCAGTGTGGATAGAACTTTTACTCTCTAGCTAATCTTTCCTTTGTTTTGGCTCTCCCTCAGGCCCCCAGTTTTGTGTAATTATTTTGCTCATTTAAAATCACTGCATTTAACTAAATTAAAAGTTAACCTCACTGTCCTGGATACACTTCAACTCCAGCTCTGCACACCAGTCCTGGAACGCTTCCAGGAGTGAACAGTGAGTGGACTCAATGTCCTCCTTCTATAAGGACACTCAAGCACAGATGTGACTCAGAAGAGGAGCTGAAGTTGGCGTAGAGACAATGTGATGGTCCGCAAACTTTCTGACCCATTGCCATATCTGCCCTGGCTGTCTTTAATGGACAGTTTTGGGAGAGCTTTATTTTACACTGAACTTCTGCTGGCACTACCCTTGATGGGACAGCTAGAGTGAAATGTATTATGGATCTAATCTGTATCGCCTCTGCCTTGGGAATGGTTGATGGGATGTTGTAGAGCAGGGGTTCACTGCCCCCTTGGTTAAAGGTAAGGGTCCGTGGCATAAAAAAAGCTGAGAGAGATATTTCCTCTGCTTCTATCTTATGCAATCTTTGTTCTGGGGGTGTTTGATGGAACAATGTCTAACCTGCGCTGTGCCTAACCTAAAAGTATGTGATGGGGCGAAGAGGGAGCTTCGTTCAGTTTCTGATGTGCATACCTATCCCGAAAGTGAGGAGCAGCTGAAATAAAATATCTGGAATGAAAGTTTTAGAGATTCAAGTGTGGAAATCATTCATCTAAAGACTTGCTGGGAGTGTGTGCAATGCTCACCATTGATCAAGTAGCCTGAAGCGATTGCTATGTTAACCTTGACTAGTCTGGGATCCCCCCTGTAAAACACAAGAGCAAAAGCTTCAGTTTTCAAAGGGTCCTGGGCTTGTTACCTTGCTGTCAGCACGAATGACATTATAAGCAACTGGCACAGTTCACAGAAAGCATCAACAGAGCCCATTTTCAGGACACAAGCTGCTCATTGAGTAGATGCCTGGATCCTGGTGACAGTGACTAAATGTGGAGTCAGGTGAAGAATGGAGTGAGGATGAGAGCAGCAGCTTGGGAAAACCCTGAACCTCCTGAGAATAGCGATAATTGGGTGCGGTTCCAAAATGTGGGGTGGGGGGGGGGTGGTGGATAAAGCTGGAGGAAAGCAACAATTGCTCAGGAAAGCACATCTTCATCAGACATGAGAAGGAGATCAGAAAGCAGTGAAGGTGAATAAGCTAAGTGAAACAAGCTGAAGTCCTGCCTGGGAGATCTGAACTTCTTCAAGGTAGGTTTTCCTGGAAAAGAAGTGGGAATGCATTAAATACTTAGTGGTCCAGGTTAAATCCCTGTTCTGTGAATCACTAGCATCCATTTGAGGGAACAGAGGATTAAGATCTCACCTGCAGAGCCTGTGTGAGCCGTGCAGCTAGTTGCTGCAACAGTCATGTAAACCATCGACAGATCTTCCACAATCACAAGATCAACTTTCTTGGCAGGCAGCTAGGATGCCGTGCAATCCAAGGCTGATTAAGTGAAAAGCTGTGGACCTAGGAATTCTGTCCAAACCTTGTGTATAAGCTCACATTCCAGTGGACATTGATCCATATGATGGGTTCGGGGTAATTAATAATTTCTTGTGAAACACCAGCAATGTCTGAAATCTAGCAGATGAGGGCATGTTCTTCAAATGTAGTGTGCTCTAATAAGCAAAACATCTGGATTCCAAGTTCACAGCAGATGTTCACACACACTATTTCCATCAGGATAGCAACCAGGAGCTTTGAATGAGGCCAGCTGTATGGCCCTTATACCAAGGACAAACACTGAAGCCAAGGTAAAGCATGGCCCAATGACCCAGAAACTAGTGCCGCTGGGAACTGAATCACAGAGCCCAGGTCACAGGCAGCAGAGGGAGATCTCTGAATCATTCCAATATCCTAAATGTTGGAGGTGGAAGAGAGCACTGAATCACTGAGGTCTGGAGTCATCAGGAAGTGAAAGGACAAGTAAGACATGTGGGACTTCAATAGCCTCAAGTGTTGCATTGTCTTGGAATTAATTTAAAACTATTCTCAAAGTTGAAATACCGACTGCTAACTGAACACTGGTAACAGAGGGTGGTTGGGGAAGAACTCATTTTGTTACCTCTGAGGCAAACACGAGGAAATCTGCAGATGCTGGAAATTCAAGCAACACGCACAAAATGCTGGTGGAACGCAGCAGGCCTGGCAGCATCTATAGGGAGAAGCACTGTCGACGTTTCGGGCCGAGACCCTTTGTCAGGACTAACTGAAAGGAAAGATAGTAAGAGGTTACCATCTTTAATTGAATCTCTTACTGTCTTGCCTTCCAGTGAGTCCTGACAAAGGGTCTCCGCCCAAAATGTCAACAGTGCTTCTCCCTGTAGATGCTGCCTGGCCTGCTGTGTTCCACCAGCATTTTGTGTGTGTTGCTTGTTACTTCTGAGGTACAGTTTTGAGATTGGTTAGATACCAGAGATGTATTTTTCTTCCCCAAAAATGGCAATTCTGGCTCAGTCCATTAAATTTAATTAAATGTAACCACAAGATAATCACACATATTAATACAAACACAGCAAAAAGACAAATGTACAAAAATTCTGGAGGAACCGAGCAGGTCAGGCAGCTTCCACAGTCGACATTTCGGGCTGAGACCTTTCATCAGGACTGAAAAGGAAGGGGGAAGAAGCCAGGATAAGATGGGGGGGAGGAGAAACACAAAGTGCAAGCTGAAAGGTGGTGGTCGAAGTAATAAGGTGGGAGGTGGTATGTTTTAAAAGAAAAGTTTGCTGGAGGAGGAGGAATCTGATAGGAGACGAGAGCAGACCGTGGGAGAAAGAAGAGTAAGAGAGGGACCGGGGGGAAGTAACAGGTAGGTTTTGATGAGAAGAGGCGGGGGGGGGGTGGGGGTCAGAGTGGGGAATTTAAAGAGGGGGAGGGGAAAACTGGATGTTGCAGAAGTCATTGTTCATGCCATCAGGTTGTGTTGGAGGCTACTCGGATGGAATATGAGGTGTTACTCCTCCAATCTGACAGTGGCTTCATCATGGCAGCGGAGCCCACGGACCGATATTCCATGAATGGGAATGGGGAATGGAATAAAGATAGCTGGCCACCGACAAATCCTGTCTTTTGCAGATGGCGTGAAGAGGTCCCCTGATCTCCATTGGGCCTCATCAACACAGAGGAGTCGCGCTGGGACTACTGGATACAGTAGATGACCCCTGCATGGCTGGTGAAGTGTTGCCTCACCTGCACGGACATTTTGGGGCCCTGGATGGAGGTGTAGGAGAAGTGAATGGACAGGTGTGGCGCTTTTTCTTCTTGTAGGGTTAAGTGCCAGGAGGGAAATTAGTGGGGAGGGTGGAATGGACAAGGGAATCACAGAGGGAGTGACCCCTGCAAAAAGCAGAGAGCGGCGGGTGGGGGTGGGGGGGGGAGGTAAAGATGTGTTTGGTGGTAGCATCCCATTGAAGATGGCTGATGTCGCTGAGAATAATGTGGAGATGCGGAGGCGCATGTGATGGAACCCCATACCCCTGCTGAGGCAACTGAAAGATGGGGTGAGGGGTAATATCTGGGAAATGGAGGTGACGCAGGTGAGGGCAGCATTCGGTAATGGTGAAGAAAGGTGAAACCCTGTTTTTTTTTGTGGAAGGAGGACATCCCTGATGTCCTGGAAAGACTCATCTTGGAAATGGATGTGACATGGACGAAGGAACGGAGAACAGGGAATAGCATCTTTGCAAGTGACAGAGTGGGAAGAAGTATAGTCAAGTTAGCTGAGAGAGCGGGAGTCAATAGCTTTATACAATATATTGGTAGAAAGGTGGTAGAAATGGGCAGAGTGGAGGTTGGAGGCAAAGTTGATGAAACTGACAAGCTTTGTGCGGGTGCAAGCAGCAGCACCAAAGCACTTGTAAAAGATTTGGGGAGCATTACCAAGAAAGGCATGGAAGATGGGCTGTTTTATGTAGCCAACGAAATGGCAGGTTTGCTGGGCCCCTTGGATTCACCTCTGGTTTGGGAAAAGCGGGAGGGACTGAAAGAGAAGTTGTGGAGCTTGAAGACCAATTCTGCCGGATGGAGGAGGGTGGTGATGGATAGGAACTGGGGAGGTCAGTTGTTATGGAAGAAGCAGAGAGCTTTAAGGCCTTCTTGTTGGGGGACAGAAGTGTATAGGGACTGGACATCCACGGTGAAAATGAGGTGATCAGGGCTAGGGAACTCAAAGTTGAGAACACGTGGAGGACCGTAGATGTAGGTAAGAAGGGTCTGAACCAAGGGGGATAAAATTGGGTCAAGGTATACAGACACGTGTTCAGTAAGGCAGGAGCAGGAGAAACAGTAGGCCAACCCTGTGTTCGTACTAATACATTTGATCATCAAAAAATCTACCAATAACCCACAATAACCGAGTGAGCCAGAATTGCCATTTTTGGAAAAAAAACATCAATTGTGCCTGACTAATCCTGAAACTGCACCCCAGAAGTAACAAAAATAGCTCTTCCCCAAACACCCTCGGTTCCCAGTATTGGGTTAGCAGTCGGTACATCAGCTGTGCCAAAAACTTTGGAAATAGGGTTTTAAAGTAACCCCAACGCAATGATGTAACCCTTGAAGCTATTGAAGTCCCACATCTTCCTTGTCCCTTCACTTCCTATGGGCTTCAGAACTCAGTGGTTCAGAACTCTCTCTGTCCTCACCCGTGTCCACCACTTAGGGTTAGAGATTGCTCTGTGTTTCCAGCATCTGCTGAATCTCGTGTTTAAAAAAATATTACCACAATGAGAGATTCTTCCTGATAACAGCAGACAAATCTGGCAACATGGTCTCAGAATACGAAGGAAATGAGGGGGAGATCACAGGGAGAATGGAGAGAAGGACACTGAACGTATCAAGACAGACGGAGATTAGTGGGCAAGCTGCCAACAGCATTGTTCAGTACGTCCTGGGCTGGGGAGCTGCTGTTTCCTCCACAATTCACCGTCTTGAGCCAGCAAATCCTGCTGCTTCACACTCGCAAAGGGTTGGGTGCCCTCTGAGGCCTTGCTGCTGCCTAAAACTGGTGCCCGCTGAGGGTTTCTTTTCAGTTTGGTCCCTGCCCTTCGGTACCTGCAGATTTCACTCAAAGGCTCATGCTGGGACTTTCGGGCTCTTACCAGATTCGGTCTCTGTTGACGTTGTCATCGAACCAGAGGATGTACAGAGCCAGACTCCCAACTACGAGAGCATGAATTGTGGACACGCACCTGCGGAGGAATGGCAAAAAAAGTTGAGTCCAAGCACGAACAATAATGGACCGTAAGACGCGATCAGATCAACACCAGGAGATCCCAGGTTAGTCTGGACATGTATTATGTGTATGTTGAAGGCACTGATTCCCTCAGAATCTTACTGGTGGTACGTTTCTCAGTGAAAGTTAACCAGTGATTACTGGACTAAGACAACAGTGTCTCAATTTCATTTATTTGCAGGTTAAGCATCTGTAATTAGAAGCTGCAAAGTAAACTCACCCAGAGATCTATAGTTATGTCCAACTTACTTGTACAGTCATATGCTCCACATTCTTGCTGAGCGGGTGCTCCCATGTCTGACAGATCAGCAAGGGAGCAAGATGACGGTATGAAGCGGCCCTTCAGAAACCGGCGATCAGCTCATCTGGATCGAGGTGCTGCACCTGGTTGGGCTGTTGCCTCACCGGCCCAGCAGCCCGGGTTCAATCCTGACCTGTGCTGCTGTCCGTGTGGAGTCTGCATGTTCTCCTGTGACTGCCTGGATGTCCTAGAGACGTGTGGGCTGATAGGCCACTGTAAATTCCCTCTGGCGGGTAGGCGAGGGTAGACTCTGATGGGGAGCTAACAGAAGCGTGGGGAGAATAAAATGGAAGTACTGTAGGATTGGTGTATATGGTTAGCAGGGACTTGGTGGGCCGAAAGGCCTTTCCCACGCTCTCTAATTCCTACGGTTAAAAAGCTGTGGCAAGCGGAGTGGTGGACAATCATTGTGCGATTACGTAAAGGAAACCTTGGAACTAACCTGCGCAGCAGATGCACCAGTGAAGATGGCTCTCTCTCCTGCACCTGACGTGTGCTTTGTCTGCCCTGGGAGTAGTCAACTGGACGGGATACGTGGAAGCTGGAGCAGACTGGAGGGGAGAGAGCCCCTCTGCAGTGTCTGGAGCAGGCGACGTGAGATCTGAATGCGGATCCCTTAGAGCAGGGGCCCCCAACCCATTTTATGCCATGGAACATGGTCCATGGACTCCCCTCCCCGCCCTAGAGAAAGGAGGATGCATCAAGTTCACAATACTAGATGAGAGGCAGAGGTTGTAGCTGAAGGGCAATGGGCCTCAATGTAGGAATGCCAGTCACGTCCAATGGGATACACTCCAGGTTACTGAGGGATGGAAGAGTGGAAATGGTGGGGATTTTAGCTACATTCTTTTTCCTTGGATATGGAAAAGTGTCTGAGGTTGACACCATAACCTGGTTAACGTCTGGGGACAAGTAAGGTAGAACTGAAGCAACATTTAGATGCATTTAGACGTTGTCAAACACGCCTCATGGGAGCTGATCTGAAGGCTGTTGGTAACACTCACTGACTCGACAGCCCGCAGAGACTAATAAACACAGAGCAGCACCATCAGCCCAGGGGGGTGACCCCGCGGGTAAATCCATCAGGAACTTTGCACTGTTTACCAGAACGCAGAGGTCAAGTACCTGGAGTGCCATTCCGTTTTCTGCGCCTGAGATAAGCCACTGTAACCCCAGCTGAGCAGAGCGGAGAGGCGCGGAGTTATCACGTGGAAGAGGAGCTGGAAGACAAAGAGGCTGGCCACAACCACCAGATATGACCCATCCATTCCTGCGGGACTCCTGATGAGAGAGAGCACAACTCAGAGGGGTGAACAACTTGTCGAGTACCTGCGCTCGCAGCTTGGCGAGGCGGCTTGCTCCTGCCCGAGGTTGCCCGGCACTGGGTCCCGGACGGGAACACCAGGCGCATTTATAGTGCTGTTAAATTGGAGGATAGTAGCGCTAATCCCACCTGATCTCTGCAATAAATAGAAGCGCCTTGTTCCTGTGGTTTTAAAATTAATCCTCTCCCATTTCTGCTTGAAAACTAAACCACAGGCCGTTTCCAGCCTGCTCCTGGATTAACAGTTCACAGAGTCCAAACATTTCTGAAAACAACAAACCTTTCCAGAATCCCACTGTGCCCCGTCCAACTACCTGAGGCCAACAAGCTGTACGGAATTGCTCAGTGTCTGGGTGTTCGTTTGCTGATCATTCCCTCAATCAGAATATCACCCTTGTGTGAGACATTATCCTGGAACTTATGGAATCTAATTCTCACACACAGAGTGACGTTCATGAGTTTTCACTCAGTAGTACGTACACACACACACACACACACACACACACACACACACACACACACACAAAGTAGAAACGGGAATCGGTGACTTTGCCTGTTATTCTTGCTTCAACATTTAATAGCTAAAAGGTTATTTCTGCCCCGAGCCAATTTCCTTGCTTCCCTGCGCATTCAAATGGCTACCCAGCTCAGTTTAGAGTAAACTTGACTGAAGTATACTTGGATGGAGAATTACAAAATTAACTACCCTCTGAATGAAAAGACTTATCCTTATCCCAGTATTAAGGGAACATTCCTTACTCTGAGAGTGGGACGCCTGGTTCTAGACAGCCTAATCAGGAGTCAGTTACCTGATGTTGTGGTGTTCACTTGCTTGCAGATAAGTCATCACCAGCTGAGGAATCCTCAGTATGCAGTTGTTGGTGTTCCTCTCTGGGAGTGCTCCTGTTTATACAGGCCTCCCCCGTCCACCATTTGCTTGCCTCTGTCCTGACTGCCCCCTCAGCTGACCTTTGAATTCTATTGTCTCGCGTTTCTTTGGCTCTCAGGGGCTCGTACATGGTGTCCATTTTGTCTGTTTAAGGAGTTATAGGAAGAGAATCATGCTTCTACATCTTCTCGTGCCGTTTCCTGCTTTGCCTGCGTCAGAACCTCCGCAGAGTCCTTCTCGGTCTTGGCGTACCGAGATCAGCGACCGTGGATCATGCCCCTGTACTGCCAGTTTGCGTTCCCATAAACGGGTGAAGAGCTTATGCCCGACAGAACCGGGACACCAGGGAGGTTCTGGCGCAGGCACGGGAACTTTTAGAAGCGTGGTTCTCTACTGATAACTATGTAAGCAAGCATATCGAAATCGACACCACCCACGAACCCCTAAGAGCCAAAGAAAGGCCACGCAATAGAATTCAACAGTCAACCGAAGGGGAAGCCAGAGAGGATGGAGGCAGTCGAACGGGGGGGGGGGGGGCCTACAGAAACGTGTGCACTCCCGGGGGAACCACCAACGACTGCGCACTGATGCTGGCACCTCGACCGGTGACGGAACGCCTACAAGCCAATTACCAAGCTCAGCAAGAGCACCCACGACACCAAACACCTCAACCCGAGCCACCAATATTCACCACCCCCCCGTGGTTAACTAATTTCTTCACTGATTCTGTGATGCTCTGTTTGAATTTTGTGCAGCTCATTGTCACCCCTCATTCTGTGTTAACCCTCCTCGGGAGAGCACAGCCAGCGCAGAGTGAATACGGTGACCCTTGTCGCTGTTCCCCGATTGCAGGTGTCAACTCCCCTAGGCAGGGAGATCGGGCAGGTACACGACATTCCACGCGTGAGCTCACCAGCAGAGCATCTTTACTCTTGTACTCACCGTAACTTTAAATGTTTCATACACACCAACAGAGCAGACAGCCCATTCATGTTTCTGCTCTCTACCAAATGCAATAAGCATATACAACAGGTCATCTCTGTGTGACAGAGAACACACATCATAGTTCAATAGTCTGTTTCATTATTTTGTCCATTATTATTGCACATTGGCAAATTTTTATTGTGTATATTTTTATTCTGTACTTTGTTAATATTATTATCATTTTTATAATCATAAAACATAGAAAACATACAGTGCAATACAGGCTTTTCGGCCCACAAAGCTGTGCTGAACATGTCCCTACCTTGGAACTCCAGAAGCTTCACCCGTAGCCCTCTATTTTTCTAAGCTCCATGTAGCCATCCAGGAGTCTCTTAAAAGACCCTATCGTTTCCGCCTCCACCACCGCATTCCACGCACTCACCACTCTCTGCATAAAAAACTTACCCCGACATCTCCTCTCTACCTACTTCCAAGCACCTTAAAACTATGCCCTCTCGTGCTAGCCATTTCAGCCCTGGGAAAAAGCCTCTGATGTGTGTTTTTTTAATGTTGCTGCTGTAACAAAATAATTCCCCACTCGTGATCAATAAAGAGCTTATTATGAACATCAATACCTTTCAATCTCTCATGATTTAAAAAGTTCTCCATACTTTCTATTTTTTTTCCACCAAAGCAGAGTACCGGATATGATATTCCATGGGGCACAGTGGTTAACACAAGGCTCTGCAGTACCAGTGACCCGCGTTCAATCCCGCCACTGTCCAGGAGGAGTTTGTACATTCTCCCCGTGACCGCACGGGTTTCCTCCGGGTGCTCTGCGTTCCTCCCACAGTCCAAAGACGTACCGGTTGGTAGGTTAATTAGTCAGTGTAAATTGTCACATGATTAGACTGGAAGGGCCTATTCCACGCTGTATCTCCACAAATAAGTAATCTGCCCATTCACTGAGCTGGCCATATTCACCTAAAACATCTCCCTCAACCTATACTACCAGCTAGCTCAACCTATATCGCCACCTAGCTTTGCTCTCGGAGATAGCAGGCTCTGTATCTGAATTATTTTACAAAAACTTAACAACTGCGACCCCACATGAATCACAGCATCCCAAACTGATCATGAGCTGTTTAGTCCTTCTCTGACTATTAATCAGTCCTCAATTCAAGCCAGTACATCACACACAATCACAGGCTCTAATTCTGCTCATAATCCCTTGACTGGTACATTATCTGTAATTCTCACGGGACCACGCTGAACAATTCTCCCACCCGCCACTACATAGCTCCACATCAACTCTATCCATGATTATTTCCTCACACTTTTGTTAGCATTTTCCCCTGAGTAATGTCAGGCTACCAGATTTGAAGTTTCCTTCATTCTGGAGTGATTCCCAATCAACCTTTTCATAAACGAACGGGCAGTGGGAGGGGAGCAGGGGTTACCATCGATGGGAACCACTATAGAATGAACAGAATTTTGCAAGGTTGCAATGAGTAGAGAGATTTTTAATCAACCCCTCGCCCAGTGTGTAGCACACTCCTGCTTCAAAACATCCACCATTGTCCCTGTACCGAAGAAAACCAAGGTAACATGTCTGAACGACTGGCGTTCTGTCGCACTCACCTCAATCGTGAGCAAATGCTTTGAGAGGCTGGTCAAGGACAACATCTGCAGCTTGCTGCCACCCACAGTGGACCCCCTACAATTCGCCTACCGACACAACCGATCGACAGACGACAGCACTTACACACAGTCCCCACTCCCCTGCAGAAGAGGGATGCTTACGTGAGAATGCTGTTCTCAGACTACGTTTCAGCATTCAGCACCACAATCCCCTCCAGGCTCGACAAGAAGCTCCGAGATCTTGGCCTGCACCCCTGCCTGGCAAGCTGGATCCTGGACTTCCTGTCGGATCGCTAGCAGGTGGTAGGGATGGTCTTCCTCACCTCTGTCCCTCTACACAGGAGCCCCCCTTGGGTTGTGTCCTAAGCCCCTTCCTCTACTCCCAATACACCTACGGCCACAGCTCCAATCAGCTGATCAAATTTGCAGATAACATGACAGTGATAGCCCTTATTTCTAATAATGAGACAGCCTACAGAGGAGAAGTCAACACTCTAAAATCATGCTGCCAAGAAAACAAGCTCTCCCTCAATGTCAAAAAAACAATGGAGGTGATCATGGATTACAGGAGGAATGGAGACAAGCTAGCCCCTATTGACATCAATGGGACTGTAGTTGAGAGGGTGAGTAGTTTTAAGTTCCTCAGTATACACATCACCGAGGGTCTCAGGTTGTCTGTACATACCGGCTGTGTGGTGAAAAAAGTACAACAGTGCCTCTTTCACTTCAGATGGCACGAGTCTCCAAATCCACAGGACTTTCTACAGGGGTGCTATCGAGAGCATCCTGATTGGCTGTGTCCTCGCCTGGTATGGAACTGTACCTCCCTCAATCGCAGGGCACTGCAGAGAGTGCTGCGTATAGCCCAGTGGACATGAACTTCCCTCGGTTCAGGGCATTTACAGCAGCAGGTGCGTAAAAAGGGCCCGGAGGATCATCAGGGGTTCCAGCCGCCCCGACCACAGACCGTTTCAGCTGCCTCCGCCTGGCAAACGGCAAGGCCAGGACCAACAGGCTTCGGGACAGCTTCATTCATCAGGCCATCAGATTGATCAATACACATTGATCTGGTTGCATATCTGACTATACATACATGTTACAACACAATTTTGCACATAATAGTGTTTGGGCAATATCCTCCCACATCTCCCCTCTTTATTGCTTGTACATTGCGATGGAGGAGCAACATAAAGATTTTTACTCCCTTGGACATAATAAATAAATAAACAAATATCGACTCACGCAGCACAGAAACAGGCGTGACTCATCCACGTAGACCAAGATGTCTATCCGAGCTGGTCCTGACAGCACTGTGCAAAAGTCTTAGTCACAAATGGATAGCTAGGGAGCCAAAGACTTTTGCACAGTACTGTAGTAATTTTATGAATTGCACTGTACTACTACCGCAAAAAATAAATTTCAGGACATATGTGAGTGATAAACCTGATTCTGATATGGGTCTCTGTTGTGGACCAAGAGTGGGAAGGGGGCAGGGAGCGGGGATTCATGGTTGTGAAAAGGGGTAGGGAGTGGGAAGCAGCAGAAAGACATTCTGTAATGATCAATAAACCAATTGTTTGGAACCAAATGAGCTTGTCTGGTGTCTCAGGGCTGGGTGTGACTGCACCCACACCGATCTCCCTCCATCCGACATTCTTTCTCCGCTACCTGTCTCACACCCCTCCCGCGGCACTCCACCCTCGCCATTCCCAACATCCTTTGCTCCCGCCAACAACTCGCTTCCTGCTCCACATTGACCAATACAGTACTCTGCAAAATTTTTTAGGCACCCTTGTTATTAATGTGCCCAAGACTTTTGCTCAGTACTCTATGTCCCTCCATTCTTTTCCTACCCATGTACCTGTGCAAATGCCATTTATCATTGTTCCTACCTCTATCACCCACTCTGGCAGCATGTTCCATACACTGACCATCTTACCCACAAACATCTGCCTCAGGTCTTTAAATAACTTCCCCCTCACCTTAACCTTTCCCCTCTAGTTTTAGAGTCTCCTATTTTTGGGAAATCTCTCTGATCTTTCTTTGTATCTAAAGATCACCAAACCAGACCACTTCCTGTGAACCTCTTAGCGTCATAGAAAATTACAGCACAGAAACAGGCCTTCCGGCCCATCTGGTCTGTGTTGAACCATTTAAACTGCCTACTCCCATCACCACAGCCCTCCATACGTCTGTCCAAACTTTGCTTAAACTTTGAAATTGAGCTTTAGTACACCACTTGTGCTGGCAGCTCATTCCACACCCTCACCATCCTCTGTGTGAAGAGGCTTCCCTTCATGTTCCCCTTAAGCTTTTCACCTTTCACCCTTAACCCATGACCTCCGGTTGTAGTCCCACCCGACCTCAGGCATAGGAGCAGAATTAGGCCACGAGATGTGGGTTGGCAGGTCACTACAACAGCCCTCGGGAAGGTGGGTTGTAGGAGATTAGAGGAAAACAGGTGTAGGAATGGGTGCCATGGGAGGGCTGGCATGAACTCAATGGGCTGAATTGCCTCTGTCTATATGATTAGGAAATATAAAATATGAAGGTCACAGGGCACTACTGGTCTTTCAAATCCCACCACAGCAGCAGGAATTGGAATTGTTTGGTTAACGATCTGGCACTTCCAAATAATACATCAACCAGACATGGTAACGATGACTGTTGTATATTTAACATTCCAGAAATCTTATATATTTATATAAGCATTTTTGTTCATTTAAATAACTAATGACAGGCTAAATGCAAAAATATGTTAATTGCATATGTCATCACACTGACATGCAACACGTGTGTGCCTCACATAAAGTTAGTGATGAAGTTCGACCCGTATTCCTGGAGTCCCGTCTTTATTTGAATTAGATTAATGTTTTGAAGTTACAAAACATAACATAAAGGGAAAAAAAACAGGTTTGTCATGAAAACCCATCCGGTTTACTAATGTCCTGCAGGAGGAACTCAGAAAGTGCTTACTCGCTCTGACCTGTACATGACTCCAGACCCATCCAATTAGGGGGCTGATTCTTGCAAGTCATAATCAGCTGGGCAGCTGTAGCAGTACCACTACATTCAAATGTAGGAGGAACGAAAAGGAACGGACCTCCTGTTGTGATGGAAAATAACTGGTTCTTTGCGTCTCAACAGTAGAGGCCTGGACACACACAGTTTTAATAATAAGGAATTTATTTACAAGGGGAAGTCGGGTCAACACAAGCAACTACAATACACAGAATACGGTGTGGGGACAGGGTACAGTTACACATACAAAGAACAAGGGAAAAGCACTACAACAGCTATCCCCCTTGACCTTGGATAGTTGCGGCTCCCTCACCAGGACAAACGATAGACCTTCCCAAACATAAATCAATGCACTTACCTTCAATGAGGTGGTCTGTAAGAGAGGGCGAGCCAGGGACAAGTCTCACCTTTTAAAGCATGGGGCTGGGTGAGATAATCCAATTAAGGTGACCAATAATTTAGGTGTGCATTGATTAGTTGGGAGGGACCAAATGTTGATTGGCATGTGGTGTGTCCTCCGACCAGCCAGGTGGCAGTGCGTCTGTCACATGGCCGGTATCTCTGGATACACCTCCGGATACAGACACGCAAACCAAAGCTTTTCACTGTACCTCAGTACACGTGACATTAAAAAAACCAATACCAATTATGTTAACCTAAGCATCAAATGGACAATTGACTCCCAGTGTGGTCCACATGACAAAGTCCTCTCTATAACCATCTGGTGACCGTGACCAAGGTGGGAGAGGAGTCCCACAGACTAATTAAGGAAAAGTCCAACACTCATATTACCACACTCCTCCGCCACAAGCCCCGGGTCCGTCTCATCCCACTAGTATGATGGATCCATCAGCAGTGTGTAGAAAGCAGTCCTCAGCATTGACTCCAGATTGGAAGCAAACCTTCTCCTGACTGCCACTCCCCCAGCTGATCGATCACCGCTCCTCCACTCGGGCAGTTGTAGTAACGAGGTGCAGACTGTGTGCTGTCCTGGTTGGTGGTCGGCTTTGTCAGTCACCAACGATGGGTTGGTGGCGCCGTCACAGACAGTGCTGGTGGAGACCTGAAGGATACGGCCACCAGATCGGATTAACGGCAGGCGACGAGTGAATTGAGCTGCAGGTCAGGCTCTGTGGCTCTATGTGACAGATGCTCGTGAAGCCATCGGTGACCACTACAGAGTCCTTGTGGAGACAAATTCCCGAGACACACTTCTTGTGTTGTGCAGCATTACAGCAGACCTTGAAGCTCAGATCTGGGCAACTACAAGGTGCTATTGACAAAAAAAAACCCAGCAGAGATACACATTCCAACAAATGCCCTCACGTGGATCAGCACACTCCTCGACCTGTCATCACTCCCAGAGCAGGACATTACCTGGTCCAATAAGGAAAGCAGCGAACACTCAAGTGAACTTGACTGGCACCTCATTATACCCCTGCAAGCCTTAAGGTTGTCATAACTGGGGAGGTAGCGGGGATTAGCTCCCACTGCCTATTAAATGCTCCCAGAAAACATGGATCTCAAATAGCCTCTGGCAACCGAGTCCAGCTCCCGGCCTTCACGCGTGGCTTAGCTACTAAACTTGGTGGAACCATTTCTACTCATAGCCCTCAATTTACTGATCTTCCTAAAATGTATCCACCTTCTCTAAACACTCCCACTCATTCAGCCTCCACAAGGATGATTCACCACCCTCTCTGAGAAGTTCCAGTTTTTAAATCACCACCGTCTGTAATGTCCAAGATCCTCCCACCAGCGAGAAATATGTCATGTTCCCCTCAGGATCTTAAATATTTCAATGAGATCATCCCCTATTCTCCTGACCTCCAAAGAATACTGATCGAATTTCTGGTGATAGGACAGCCTCGGAATTAATCTGGTGAACGTCCCCTAAACTCTCTCCAATGTCTGCCGGTACTTTATTAAATATCATCACCATCATTATGTGTGACAAAGGCGACCAGAGTCTCCATGACCACGACTGGTTTTGGCGGATTTTGTTTTTGTGTAGAACTGGTCTGCCTTCGTCCGGGCAGTGTGTTTACGAGACGGGTAACCCCAGCCATTATCAATACACAGCGGGGACTCTCTGCCTGGCGTCAGTGGTCACATAACCAGGACGTGCGATATGCACCAGCAGCTGATAAGGCCATCTACCACCTGCTCCCATGGCTTTACTTGACCCTGATCGGGGGCTCAGCAGGTGCTACACCTTGCCCAAGGGTGACCTGCAGGCTAGCGGAGGGAAGGAGCACCTCACAGCTCCTTTGGTAGAGATGTATCTCACCCGCCACCAACCTTAAATCAGGGGACTAATATTGTGCAAGGTGTTCCAGGTGTGGCCTCTCCAGTATCCTGTACCGTTGAAACAACACTTCCCAATCTATAAACTTCACTCCCTCCTTTGCAATAATGCCAAGCTGATATTTACCTTGCTCCATCTGCCTGCCAATTTGTGCACGATTATGGCTACATCCCTTTGTATACCTAGCTCACCCCACCCCCCATCTCTGAACAAACTTGCTTTCAAAGTAATGGAAGGTGTCGAATGGCACTTGCTCACCAATGCCCAGCTCAGATTTCGAGAGGAAGGTCTGGCTGCAAACCTCGTCACAACCTTTGTCTACGATGGACAAACAAACTTGTGTCCGGAGGTGACTGTCTCTGACATAAGTGTAGCATCGTCCTGCCCTAACAAAAATGAAGTCTATTTATTCATTGATTGAGATACAGCATGGAATTGGCTATTTCTGCCCTTCATGCCACGCCGCCAGCAATCCTCTGATTTAATCCTAGACTAATCACGGGACAATTTGCAGTAACTGATTTACCTACCAACTGGGACGTATTTTGGACTGTGGGAGGAAACTGGAGCACCCGGTGGAAACCCACGCGGCCACAGGGAGAACGTACAAACCCCTTACTGGCAGCGGGTGGGAATCGAACCCGGTTTGCCTGTAAAGCGTTGTGCTAACCATTACGTCACTGCGCCGCCCCAAGTCAAAGGCCAATCAACGGCTGGGATCAAACCTCGCCCAAAGGGGTCGTCAATGGACATAATTGCACCCCCAGGGTACAGCAGCAGTGCCCCGAGCCTGACGAGAACCTTTTTTTTAATCAATGACCCTTCTTCCATCACAGTGTCAGCGGTGTGCCACTACCAATGGCACGATGGCCAAACGAAGCAATGATCATCTCCAACCACCTCCCTCTGACAATGGCCATCTCCAACAGGACAGGACTTCACCACCTACCCTTGACATTCACTGGCCTTACTGGGTCTTCACTGACTCTCTCCATCAATACCCTGTGAGTCAACATTGAGGAGGGACTCACAGGGGCCAGCAGGTAAGGAGTTAGGCGTCCTGTGGAGTGATCCACATGTCAAGGCACTTGATGGGACACTCCGCTTATCTATATGATTATGGAGGCAACATCTTTCAACCAGCACGACATTATTCATTTCAAAGCACCTCAACCACGACCGAAATTGTCATTCCCTCTCCCGCCAGTGCACAGCGAAGTACCAATTAGAAAAATGCACAGCCCTTGGCCGGGCCACTTTGTCAGCACTTTGCAAATCCACCACTTCTCTCAACAAGAGTACAGGGGGCACACCATCACCTGCAGGTTCTATTCTGAGCTGCACACCACCCTGACTTGGAAACACGTTGCCAAACCTCTTATCACATCCTGGGACTGTCCGCACCCTCCCCGGGCACCTTCACCAGCACTACCGCCGCGGGTCAAGGGCTGCCTGCCTCCCACCTCCTCAGCGGCATAGTCAAAGCTGATAGTCACAAGCACTGGAACGCTCACTTGCAACGGGGGCCGCCGGCACATGGAATCATTTGTGACCAGGTCCTGCTAAAAAAAGAAAGCTGGAAAGAGCGCAGAAGCAGGTGTCACATGAGGGTTTCTCCCAGGTGCTCGTTCCCCCCGGCACACTGTGAAGACGCTCGGGGTGGTAGGTTAATCTGTCATATGGGTGATTGGGCAGATCTGGCATGTGAGCGTGTCTCATGCATGGAGATTTATTTATTGTCTCTATCCCATTAACTTCTTCAATGTTTCCGCAAACTCCGTTGCCAGTTCCCCATGGAGCGTGTTCTCCGCTATTTCTGTGACCTTTAAGGCGCTGACAGTCACAAGTTGTTTACTTTTCCCCCATTTCCCAAAGCAGCTCCTCCTGCACCAGCCCGAGTACCTGCAGGGGCTCACACCCACACCGCCCCACTTCGCCACTTACTTTAATCATACACTTGACTTACACTGATTTATGACGGGCCCCCACACATGCTCAGTGCCGCCTCCTCCTCATCCTCGGAGTGACTCTCACCCGGAAATTCTGACGCTCGTTTCCGGACTCCCCCGCACTGGCCAATGCGTCACTGCAGTTCCGCCGGGCCGCCGGCAGGGGGCGGGCTGCGCTGCCGAGCCCGAGTCAGCCGAGTCCTCCCGGCCGTCGGAGGCGCGCTGGAGCAGAAGCCACGTCATCCGTCTCGACCCCCCCCCCCTCCCCGGTATACGTCATCAGCAAGTCGGGGGCGATTCAACCACAGGCGGCGCTGCGGAGCGAAAGCGAGCGGAGGGCTGCACCAACGGCAAGGCACCAGCAGGGGGAGCAGCGGAGGAAAAGTCAAATTTGATGGGTCTCATCAGTTTACAGAGAGGAGGTGTAGCGGCTAATGGGCTGGTGCAGAGCCAACAACCTGTCTCTGAGTGTGAACAAAACAAAAGGGATGACCACTCCTCGCTGAACAGCGACGGCTCCTCGGTAGAGATCGTCAAGAGCACCAAATTTCTTGGTGCTCACCTGGCGGAGAATCTCACCTGGTCCCTCAACACCAGCTCCATAGCAAAGAAAGCCCAGCAGCATCTCTACTTTCTGCGAAGGCTGAGGGAAGTCCATCTCCCAACCCCCATCCTCATCATCTTCTACAGGGGTTGTATTGAGACCATCCTGAGCAGCTGCATCACTGCCTGGTTCAGAAATTGCACCATCTCGGATCGCAAGACCCTGCAGCGGATAGTGAGGTCAGCTGAGAAGATCATCGGGGTCTCTCTTCCCGCCGTCATGAACATTTACACTACACGCTGAATCCGCAAAGGAAACAGCATTATGAAGGTCCCCATGCACCCCTCATACAATCTCTTCTCCCTCCTGCCGTCTGGGAAAAAGCTCCAAAGCATTCGGGCTCTCACGACCAGACTATGTAACAGTTTCTTCCCCCGAGCTATCAGACTCCTCAATACCCAGAGCCTGGACTGACACCTTGCTCTATTGTCCTGTTTATTATTTATTGTAATGCCTGCACTGTTTTTGTGCACTTTATGCAGTCCAGTGTAGGTCTGTATTCTAGTGTAGTAGTTGTGTGTTTTTTTTACGTAGTTCAGTCTAGTTTTTGTACTGTGTCATGTAACACCACGGTCCTGAAAAATGTTGTCTCATTTTTACTATGTATTGTACCAGCAGTTATGGTCAAAATGACAATAAAAGTGACTTGACTTGAAATGCAATGTAGAACTTATTTGCAGCGGGGTCACAGCCACGTGGAATCATTTGTGACCAGTTTTGGTCGCCCTCCCAAAAAGCTGGAGAGAGCGCAGAGCAGATTTAACCAAAGTGGGTTTCTTCCGGCTGCTCTAGTTTTCTCTGCCATTCAAAGGACCAGGAGTTTAATTAGGAGTTAGGATTGGAATTAGAATTAGGAGTAGGAGTTTAACTAGGATGTGTTGTTGCTTGGCCAAGTGGCTAAAGCTTTGGTCTAGCGATCTGAAGGTCGTTAGTTCGAACCTCAGCCGAGCACACACTTAACCACACACTGCTCCTACACGTCTATAGCCCAGTGGCGGTGGTTGGTCCAATATAGGCAAAACAAGATCGGGTGGCGTCGACTCATTGGGCTAGAAGGGTCTATTACTATGCCTTATCTTTAAAAAATACTCGTAAACAGTGAGAAACAATTAGAGGCGAGGAGGTGGGTGGAACAAAGGGAATTTGTTGAGGTAGATTATTGTCATAAACATCAGGGTGTAACGATATTCCTTGCTAGTATAAATGGTGCAGAGTAAATAGTATACCCTGGAATGGGTCAAAGTCTGGTATTTCCAACGGAATTAGTGACAATCAGGGAAGAGGTAGAATTGAAGGTCTGAGAACCACGGGGAGGGGATGTGAAATTACTGTGTTTCAGAGATTTACATGCAATGGGGAAAATGCTGATCCTGAATCTGAACCAGGGTTTTGAAGCTCTTGTATCTTTCCTAGAAGGTAGAATGAACCCATGTTTGGCCATCACTGGAACAGATTTGACGTGGTAGAACTGAGGTGGGGCAGATCAGAGGCAGTGGAGCCCAGGCCTGGGTCTGAGAGCAAGGAAAAGCCTGAGGCTTGATCAATTCAAGCGCCAGTTCGAATTGGAAAGGTCAGGTATGGGCCAAATTGAGGCAGTGGGGCCCAGACCTGAGAGTGTATTGAAATGACAGGGCCCAGGCCTGAGAGTGTATTGAAATGACAGGGCCCAGGCCTGAGAACGTATTGAAATGACAGGGCCCAGGCCTGAGAGTGAGGAATGGACGATTTAACTCGAGGTACGGACGATTTAAGTGCTGAAAAGATCAGATTGTCAGGGTTGGAGGCCAGGGGCAGGCCATTTCAGCTCGCTGTTCCGTAAGCTTTACTGTCTCTCGCTGAGCTGAGGCTGCGGCCTGCAGTAAACAGGCTGCTGAACCGGCTGCAGTGATGCCTGGCTTTGTTGCTGTGGTCTCTCAGTTCTGAATGCCATTTCTTACTTTTATTGCTTGCATGACTTCTTTTCAGCTTATTGGGTATTAGACTATCGTTTTTTTTAGTGGGTTTGATGCACCATCAATAACTCACTCTGAGACGTAAGGCGAGATATCGGCTTTTATTGACTGGAAGAAGGAACCAGGAGTGAGTGTCTATTATACAATGTCTTGGAGACTGAGGCCGAGCGTCAGGCTGCAGATCTCCTTTATACAGGGGCCTGTGGGAGGAGCCACAGGAGCAGTCAGCAGGGGCGTGTCCCGACAGGCACATAGTTCACCACAGGGTTCTACTGGGTTTCTTTGTTTCATGGCTGCCTGTAAAGGTTTCATACAATATACATGCTTTGAACTTTGAAAAGAGAATGGCCAAGACAGAAGGCATCCTCAGTAATGTTGTTAACCTTCCTGGTGCAAAGCATCGCTAAGATTCAGAGGCTGGAAGAAGGTTTTTTGCACCATCAATGACTCTCGGAGACTGGAAGTGAACGACAGGCTTTCATTAGCAGCAGAAGGGAGCACGACATCTCGGAGACTGAGGGAGGAGCCGTGCCTCCAATCGCCTTTATACTGGGGTCTGTGGGAGGAGCCACAGGAGCAGTCAGCAGAGGAGCGTGGCCAGAGAGGTATACACATAGTTTACCACAAGGTTGCAGACCTGTGATAGTCTGGGCAGCGTTTATCACTCTCTGCAGGTCCCAGTAGTTCAGAGAGGAACAGTTGCTGCATCCAGCTGAGCTGCAACCCACCAGGATACTTTCAGAAGTTTGGAACAATCCTTGTAAACAGGCCAAACTCTTCTCAGGTGCTTAACAAAATGCATACAATATGGCAACCAAGGAGAGTTAAGATCTGATTTATTTCTTTGTGTGTCAATTGCTACTGGTAAGACCGAGCACAAGAAAGAAAGAACAGGATTAGGCCACTCGGCCTCTCGAACCATTCGATATCGTCATGAACGATCTGTGGAGGCTGGTACATCACGGCCACTTAACAGACACTGGAGAAAGAAATATGGAGTGTGTGGGCTATGTAGGAGGGAAGGTTAGACTGATTGTAGAGTAGGTTTAAAAAGTCAGCACAACCTTGTGGGCTGAAGGGCCTGTACTGTTCTGTGTTCAAAAAGTGACCAGTTATTACCAAGAGAAAGAAAGGGAAAGTGAGTTGTTTAAAGTTGAAAATTCAATACCAAGTTCTTCAAGCTGCCAAGTGCCCAGACAGAGCTTCCTCAAACTTGTATTGTGCCTCATTGTAACAGGGCACGGACTAGAAGGGCCGAGATGGCCTGTTTCCGTGCTGTAATTGTTATATGGTTATATGGCAGAAGGCCACAGGCAGGAGGTGCAGAGTGGGAGGCGGGCCACTGGAAGTTTAGGGTGACTTTTGCAAAGAACCTACCGTTTTGCACAGCGACGATTGTGCGCAGAGGGTGTATTAGCCAGCAAGTTGCCAGCAGAGGGAGCTGCTGAGCAGCCAATCCGAGTTACTGTACCTGCAGGGAATGGGATGAACCAGAAGTATGGGAAGAGGGTGCAGTATTAAGAATCACAAGCAGGAAGTGGTCTGCATCAGTGTCCCGACGAAGGGTCTCGGGCCGAAATGTCGACTGTTTACTCTTTTCCATAGCTGCTGCCCGGCCTGCTGAGTTCCTCCAGCATTTTGTGTGCGTGGTTTAGGACTCGCGGCATCTGCAGATTTGCACCAACTAGAGGCGCCTCGGATTAATTTCTCCCTAAGTTACCAACAGGACCGAGGCAGTAACCCGAAGCCACCAGCAAGGGAGCAATGTAATAACTCCAGTAAGAGCTAGGGAAAAGACTGCTGGCTTTAGACACCCCTGCCCAGAGAAAACATCAACCCCCTTTCGTGCAGTGCAATGAAGTGTAAATTAGCTTACCTGTGCACCTTGTAAACTCCACAACGACAGTGGACTCAGTTTCATTCTCCTCAGAAGAATCCTCCCCCACCTCAGCCCAGGAATTAATTTGGTGAACTTTCTCTGCACTCTGTCTATCACAATTATATCCTTCCCTAGCTGGGCTATCAGACCGATCCACGACATCCCTTTCTGGACCACTTTGTGAATCCAATACTAATAGCTTTATCCTTAGACTCAAATTCTGTTATCCTGAAGGCCAACGTGTTCTTTTCCTTCCTAATTCTTGCTCTGCCGGACATTGACTTTCAAAGACACATCCTAAATCCATACATTGTATTATTCCAAGTCCCATATGTTCTAATTGTGTTTAATAATCTCTTGTTCAGCACCTTGTTGAAGGCCTCTGTAAATATAAATACCATCCACCTGTCCACTATCGATTCTGCTAGATACAATCTCAAAAATTAATAGATTTGTTAAACATAATTTCCAATTTATAAATGCAGATTGAAATTGTCCATCTAAACTACTGGTGTAAGATGGCAGAGCAGAGGATGACCTGTAACTTGCTCATGGTTTTCAACGCAAGGAATGCAACAAAATGCTCTATTAATAACACTTTTTTTCATGCGGAAAATCGCAGCGAACGATCACCAGAAATAATGAAGAGGTGAGCAAAGGCGAGTCTGACCTGAGGGGTGAGGCGTGTGGGTGGGAGACGGGAGCGAGGTCGAGGCATGTTCGAGGCGGAGGCAGAGCGAGGTCGAGGCATGTCCGAGACACAGTCGGAGTTGTTTCGGAACCGGAGCATCTGAGTGCCTGGCTGGTTTAGAGAGGTCGAGCGCAGGCCAGGCTCAGAGCATGTCACAGTGTGGGGGCTGACCGGGTGCTCGGGTCAATTGAAACACCAGGCCAGATGCCCTGAAAAGGCAGGGCGACGGGACTGAATTTGAGGGTCGGGCCGATCCTGCTCCACAACTTTTACTCTGCTCTCCTCGGTGCCGACGCAGTGGCCTGCTCTGGCTCCTCTGGCCCAGTGTCTGTGAGATTCCTCATGATTTGCGATGAACAGAGACTGAGGCTGTGGGCCTGCTCGGGCTGCTCCTGGCTTTGAGTTTATGGACTCGATTTTGTGCTGAATGCTCATGTTCGTACGATTGTTTGCATGATTTGTTTTTTGTCCCTCTGCATATGGGTGTTGGTCATTTCTAAAATCCGGTTCTTTTAGGTTTCTTATTTTGTAGCTGCCGTAAACAAGGCAAACTCCAAATTCTATAATTTATACGTTGATAATAAATGTACTTTCAACTTTGAACATCGAACTAATTGCTCTGATATCACTTATGAATAGACCTACTAGTGATGTCAGCCCTTCAGGATCTTTTCTTTCTCTTCCACCTTTCTCAAACAGTACTACGTTTGTACCTTCCACTTCCATGGCACAGATCCAGAATCCATGGAATGAAAGGCAGCTATTTTAAAAATCTTAAACACAAGAAAGTCTGCAGACTCCGGAAATCTTAAGCTACACACGCAAAATGCTGGGAGAAACTCAGCAGTTCTTGACTGAGAAGGGTCTCGGCCTGAAACATCAGAATTAGGCCATTTGGCCCATTGAGTCTGCTAGACATTCAGTCAAGGATCAGCCATGATCGAATGATGGAGCAGACTTGATGGGCCACATGACATAATTCCGCTCCTATGTCTTACGGCTGATCCGTTATTCCCCTCCTCAGCCACTCCCTAGTCTTCTCCTCGCTGGACCTTCCATGTCTTGTCCAATCAAGAACTATCAATCTCCATCTTAAATACACCCAACGACCTGGCCTCCATAGCCAACCGTGGTAATAAATTCCACAAATTCACCACGCTCTAGCTAAAGAAATTTCTCAGCATCTCTGTTCTAAATGGACGCCCCTCTGTCCTGAGGCTCTGCCCTCTTGCCCTAGACTCCCCCACCGTGGGAAACATCCTTTCCACATCTACTTTGTCTAGGCCTTTCAACTTTCAAAAGGTTTCAATGAGATCCCCCTCATCCTTCTGAATTCCAGAGAGTACAGACCCAGAGCTATCAAATGTTCCTCGTATGATAACCGTTTCATTCCTGGAATCATCCTTGGGCACCTCCTCCGGACCCTCTCCAATGCCGGCACATCTTTTCTTAGATGAGGAGCCCAAAACTGTTCACAATTCTCAAGGTGAGACCTCACCAGGGCCTTATAAAGCCTCAGCATCACATCCCTGCTCTTGTATTCTTGAAATGGATGCTAACATTGCATTTGCCTTCCTCACCACTGACTCAACCTGCAAGTTAACTTTTAGGGCATTCTGCACAATGACTCCCAAGTCCCTTTGCATGTCAGATTTTGGATTGTCTTCGCATCTGGAAAATAGTGTGCACGTCTATTTCTACTACCAAAGTGCGTTTTCCAACTTTGTATTTCATTTGCCACTTTTCTTGCCCATTCTCCTAACCTGTCAAAGTCCTTCTGCAGCCTACCCGTTTCCTCAACACTACCTGCCCCTCCACCAATTTTTGTATCATCTACAAACATGGCAACAAAGCCATCTATTCCATCATCTAAATCATTGATATACAGCGTCAAAAGGAGCGGTCCTAACACAACTAGTCGCTGGCAGCCAACCAGACAAGGATACTTTTATTCCAAGCGTTTTGTGTGTGTTGCTATTTTTAAAATCTGCCATTTTTTTTTTTTAAAAAGGCACATTTTCTCAGAGCTTTGGCCGACACAATGTAAGAATCAGAACTTTTATCTATTTTTACTTTTAATTCTAACGCTACAACTCAGAGTAGGCCCTTTGAGTTTTGCCACCCCAGCAACACCTGCTGAGTTCTTCCAGCATTTCGCGCGTGTGTGTGTGTGTGTGTGTGTTGCTGTTTTTGAAGACATTTTGTTTTGAAACTTTGGCCGACACAATGTAAGAATTTGAACACCTATCTATTTTCATTTATTTTATTTAGTGATTCAGTATGGAGTTCACCCTTCAAGCCACGTTCTCTTGGCAACCCACGACAAACAATTAACCCTGACCTGATCATGGGACAGTTTACAATCAATCTGAGCCACATGTGAAGGCCAACAGTTGGACTCAGTTGTCGGAGACTATTTGAGGCACTTGTCCCCTTTATCATGCCCAGCTATACAGACAGACAAACAGACATACTTTATTGATCCCAAGGAACACTGGGTTTCATTAGTCACACCAACCAAGAATAGTGTAGACAATATAGCAATATAAAACCATAAATAATTAAATAATAGGTAAATTATGCCAAGTGGAAATAATACCAGGACCAGCCTATCGCCTCGGGGTGTCTGACACTCCGAGGGAGGAGTTGTAAAGTTTGATGGCCACAGGCAGGAAGGTTTAAGGAACCAAATCACTTGTATATACATCACAAGCAACAGTGGTCCATCACTGATCCTGACAGAACACCACTGATAACAGATATCTAATTGGAGTAACACCCCTCTGCCTCTTGTGGCTGTCAGTTTTGACTCCAATCAACCTTGGACTCCAAGTGCCATAGACTTCTGGATCAGCCTCCCATGATGGACCATGTCAATGGCTTTCCTAAAGTCTGTGTATACAACATCCACTGCCCTACCCTCATTGATCACCATCGTCACCTCCTCAAAAACACAACCGTTTGTAAGACATGACCTCCTCTACAGAAGGCAATGAAAACTGTCCCTGGTACATCTGTGCTTCTCTGGCAAGTATACTCTATTCGAAAGAATCTTTTCCCATAATTTCGCTACCTCTAATGTGAGGATCTCATTCCTCCTTTGGCTTTCTTGAACAGAGGAGCAACCTTCAATTCTACGATCCTCTGGGACCACACCTATAACTAAAGACCTCTGTCAAGGGCCCAGTGACCTCTTCTCTTGCCTTCTTCAGTCACCTGACATAGATCCCTTTAGTCTATGGTGACCATCTAAATCAATGTTTTATTTAGTCTACTGACTATCTGTGTGTCAGGAACGCGGCCAGATGGACCCAAACGCAGGAGGCAGACACTGAAGTACTAGGGGGAGGGCAGGATGGGGATGCCATGGCATTTAAGGATAGAGCTGGGGTTCAGGTAGATAGAGTGTCAGGCAGGCAGAGCGGAGCGGGCTCCCGGAGTTCAGGCAGGCAGGTAGGCAGGTAGATTCCTTATGGCGGGCCGCATGGACCCCGGGCAGGGCCGCCTCCCAGGCCAGGGCCAGTCGCGGACACCTGGGCAGGTGCAGGGCACAACCCTTAGGGAGCAATAGGTGGAAGGGGCAGAACCCCCATGGGGGCAGCGGCAGTCCGGCCGGACCCGCCCGATGGAGGCAACGGGTAGGACGCTGGGTCCAGGGTGAACAGCAGGACTACCGTGATACACCGGTAAATTGGGAAAGGCAACCGACAGCGTGGCAGCGCAAGCAAGGAGAATAAGGCGGAACAGCGGGACCAGCGCACAGGAGAGAGGCAGGGGAACAAGACCAACCGGATAGAGCATACACAGACCAGTCCAGCAACCAGGGCAGAGCAGGATTCCGAACAGGGTACAGAACAAAACGACCACCCACCTAGTTCCAGTCCCAAGGCCCCTTATAAACACCTGCCGCTCAATGAGCCACAGGTGTGTCTCCCTGAGCCAGGAGGGTCCTAACTAGTTCACGGGTGACGGGAGGGACAACTGCAGGACCCGGAGTCCGGAGCACTCGGACCGGATCGAGACCCGGAATGCAGGTTCCGGACCAGACCGGACCGGACCCTGACACTGTGTTAATGTTCTTCAAGAAACCCAACACCTTCTTGATGTCAACATGCTCTGGACTATGAGTAAACCCCTCCCTGATGTCACTATCCTCCATGTCCTTCTCCATGGACAATACTGATGTGAAGTACATTTTGTACCTCAGCCCCTTCCTCTGGCTTCAGGTGTGATTTCTCTTCCTTTTTGTCCTGGAGTGGTCCTACACACTCACTCGTTACCCACTTTCCTTTAACATGGCATGGGATTACGTTTAATCCTAACAGGACATTAAATGGCCCTTATAGTCTTCCCCCACCCCCTACCAATTTCCTGTTTACGTTCTCCTCTGCTTCTTCTGTATGTCTGTCTTTATAGAGCGGGGAGTTAGCCCCTCTGACCCTTTGAGCCAGGCCTCCCCGCAGCCCCGATTACTCCTAACCCAATCACGGGACAATTTACAGCGACCAACTAACCTACCTGGTACACCTTTGGACTGTGGGAGGGAAGAGGAGCACCCAGCGGAAACCCACGCATTCCACAGGGACTCCTTACAGAATGCCGTCAGAATTCAGCTGCGGAGTGCCCCGAGCTGCAATAGCGTTTGGGCTAACCGTTGTGTTACTGTGACTCCCATACATTCATTAAGTACTCTGTCCAATTGCAGCTTCTCAAACCTTACGCATGTTTCCTTTTTTTTTTAAAACTAAATTTACAACATCTCTCATCATCTAAGCTTCTCCCTGATCAGTAGTGCAAACTCCCCACCCTACTGTCTTGGTGTTAAACGATGTGGATTTGGGAGGTGCTGTCAGAATAGCCTGGGCAAGTAAGTGGAATGCATTTCATGAATGGTACACGCTATAGCCCCTTTGCCCTGACAGCAGGGAGAATGAATGTTCGGGATGTCAATCACATTATCTGTGTCACTTTAATTGTATCCAGTTCTTCACTGTTGTTCCACTAACCTGGATGAGTCAAAGGTATCCCATCATGTCCCTGACCTGCTTGTAGATGGTGGATGGCTTTAGAGTGTCACAACAAGATGCCCAGCTCAGACTAGCTTTATAGCAATGGCATTATGTAGCTGGTGCAGTTGAGTTTCATGTCATTGGTGGGAGACAGCATAGTTTATGCCACTGAACGTCATGAAGTTTGTAACCCAACTTTCTTATGTTGGGGATGGTCCTTGTCTGACTCTCCTGAGAACTGAAGGTTACGGGCCAGTTATCAGTCTTGGTCTGAAAGTTACCTGGCTCTTGATACATGCAGGTATGGACTATTTCAGAGGAACCACAAATGGAACTGAAGATTGTGCAATTATCAGTGATCCTGCAATGGAAAGCCGTTAATGAAGTGAGTCTCACAAGCTGTCCCAAGAACTCTTGCAGTGATATCCTTGGCCTCAGATGATTGATCTCCATCAGTCACAACTATCTTCCTTCATGTGAAAAGTTTTGCAAGTCACTGGAGACTTTCCCCTTGGTGCCCATTGACTTCAGTTTACCAGGGCTCCCTAATGCTGTACACTGTCAACTTGATGTTTCTGGACCTCAGTTTTGGGCCCCATATCTAAGGAAGGATGTGCTGGCATTGGAAAGTGTCCAAAGGAAGTTTATAAGAATTATCCCAGGGTTAATGTATGAGGAACATTTGACGGCTCTAGTCCTGTACTAACTGGAGTATTTAAGAATGAGGAGGATCTCATTAAAACCTACAAAACATTGAAAGGCCTAGAAAGAGTGGATGTGGAGAGGATGTTTCCTACAGTGGGAGAGGCTAGAACCAGAGGGTGCAGCCTCAGAAAAGAAGGATGTCCCTTTACGACAGAGATGAGAAATTTGCTTAGCCAAAGGGTGATGAACTTGTGGAAGTCATTGCCACAAGCAGCTGGGGAGGTCAAGTCATTTGGTATATTTAAAGTAGAAGTTGACAGGTTCTTGGTTAGTAAGGGCATCAAAGGTTATGGGGGGAAAACAGGGGAATGGAGTTGAGAGGGGAAATAAATCAGCCAACGGCAGAGCAGACTTGATGGGACAACTAGCCGAATTTTGCTCCTATGTATTAGAGAATTCAGCTCTTTGGTCCTGATTTGGACCAAGGCTCTGATGACGTTTAGAGGCTCATACTCTTGGTGAAGTGCACAATAGGATTTGGTATTTATCGGTCAGTAAATACTTTTTGACAGCATTCTCAACAGCAACTTACTGATGACTGACTTGGCTGGTAATTAGTCAGACTGGATTGGACCTGGACTTACTGGGGCAACTTTCCACATTGTCAGATAGATGTCTAATGCTGGACTAGTTTGGCTAGTGGCACATTATCATTCAAGATGACTTCTACCACATACTTACTGATGGTTTCTGCTGCTACTTTTCATCCTGTTGGGGACGTCCCTGCATCTAAGGAAGTTGGGAATGTTCCTGAACCTAAGGAAGTTGGCAATATCATGACTTATGAATCGAATATCCGTGCAGCCATGTCTTTTGGAATCGTTTGAAGTCTTAGCCAAACCCACCCATAAACTTCCTTCCACCAATCCCAATGGTCACCACCAGGGAATGCTTACTTTGCGCACCTGTGGTTTGGGTAAACTCAATGAATTCCAAGACGCATTTTATTCTATTGATATCATTAGTTTAATCCAAACATACACCACATTGTGCTTCTTTTCAATCATCAGAGTATTTCAACATTTAATGAAAATTCACATTCCGCGCAGGACAGGCGGTTAGTCACTGAACTCCCAAAAGGATTAGTTAATTGATGAGGAGCACCTCATAATGATCCTTGTCTTCATGTTTCTAGGAGCTCTGTGCCCTTCATCCTCACGTTTGCTTGATGCTGCTACTGACAATGGCACTAACAGCTCAGTGGAGTGGTGAGAACACAGCACCATCATCCATAAACCATGCCGGGGCTACTCACCCACCTGTGACAACACAGACAAAGTGCTGGAGGAACTCAGTGGGCTGGGCGGGGCTGCGCAGTTCATAGAAATTAGAGAATTTGATGTTGATGCCAACAAGTTGGGAGACAACCAGGATGGGATATGAGGTGTTGTTCCATGGCATCAACATGGCAGTAAAGGGGACTGTGGACAGGCCTGTTAGTGTGGAAATTGGAAGTGATAACCACTTCACAATGCCCCATTTTGTTGTTTCCTATTATTCCTGCGGCCCCCTTACTGCTGCTCTTTCCCCTTCCTCACCTTCACTTTCCTCCCTCTGGTTCCTCACCTCCTTTGCGTTATTCCGTGGTCTCCCGTCCTCTCTAATCAGATTTTTTTCTTCTCCAGTCCTTTGTCTCTATAGTATGTCACACCCTAGCTTCTCACATTATTCTCTCCCTCCCCCACCCTCCAACCTATCACCTGCCAGATTGTGCACTTTTCCCCCCACTTCCCCTTTTACTGTGGCTTCTGTCCTCTTCCTTGATGAAGGGCGTCGGGCCAAAACATTGACTGTTCATTTCCCTCTATAGATGCTGCTTGGCCTGCTGAGTTCCAGCAGGTTTCCAGCATCTAAAGAGCCTCTCATGTCATCCAGCTCTGAGAGCTCTGCCTTTTTATAGCTCAAAGGTTCCTTTCCTCCTGGCAAATACTTCTCTATTACAAAGACAGCATGACAAATAATTCTGGAGCGGTTCCTTCTGGTGAAGCTGTATATTTACATTACACTACATCCCTGCATCCCCAAAGGCAAAATCCCTGCAGGTTTATTACCTGAGATCTTCCTCCAGGGCTGGTGCGCAGAATGTCCAGGATTCTCACCTCCTATCAGCAGCACATCCTTATCCTTACTTGGACCACCCGTGCCAGGAAAGGGAAGCCTGTGTTATTCTGCTGGAAAGCTGTGATACTGACACCTGGCAATTTCCACTGGATGTTCAAGCTATCCCCACTCTTTTCCTTGCAGGTGTCCACCAAATGTTAAGAAGGTGAACAGACAATCCACATCTGATGTACAGTTAGAAGCCACCCCTTTCCAAATTTCTAGATAGTATTCAGACAGTCCATGCACAAAGTTTCCCCCCAATGTTTATTTAATTTCTATTGATCCCCATCTAATGTTCTACTGACCCCAAAATAATATTCAGATTATTCCTATCAAAGCTCCAGACAGTTTACACCCAAAGTCCAGATAGTCTTCATTAAGTTCTTCTAGGTGTACCATCCCTACCTGATGTCAACAGATAATCTTGTCTTTGACGTCAATCTGATCCCCAACCAATATCCCCACCCGATGCCTACAGAATCTTCCCCCTCGATGTCCAACTTATGTGACTGTACCAGAGGGCCAGCCAGTTCTCACTGAATGTCCAACCAGTAGCCACCAATGTCCAGACGGTCTCTCATGTTCCCCATCCACTGTCCAGATGATGTCTACCCCAGCTCCCCCTTGACCTTGAGAGGGTATCTTTGCTTATTCCTATAGTCAGACGATGAGTGAAATGACATTGTGGAATTCCAGCAATAATGAAGATCAGAGCCCATGTGTTGGAAGGCCCTGGCCTGGGGAAGTATGGAAAAGTCACCCCTAATCCACTTAGTAAACCAGGACCAGAGCGGCACTTCCCCCCCACCTACCCCAGACCAGTCACAAACAGCCTTGATAACAAACCACGGCTCTGAGCAGAAGTGGGGGCAGCTGTAACAGCAGCAAAACTTACAGGGGCTCTCGTACCTGTCCCCAAGGATGGTGTTTGCCAACAGAGGATTGGTGCTCCACTCAAAGGATTGAGAAGAACAGAAACGAAAAGAGATACCACAGGGAAATGTTCCTACAAATCCGACAATCACTAGACTCTACATGAGTGAGACTGCTGGTCATGCAAAGCTGTACACGCACTGGGACTCTGGCTGGAACTCAGACTTCACTCATCACCGACCGAGTGGCAATCAACACATCCGGCGTCGAGGGGAAGAAGCAGGACCTCTCATGTTCCTTCTGAGAATTCAGCTGAACAATTCTGGAAGGGAAAGAGTTCACTCTGAAACTGTACTCACAACTGTACAGACCTCACAACAAGTGGAAAGACAGGAGGTCATCTACTCTGGTGCAGGTAGAAGAGCAGAGTCCTTCCGAATATGTAGGAGAACGGCTGGTATAGATCTGCAAAGGGACCATGACATTCTTGATAACGAGTCGCCAATAGGTGGTGCAGTCAGCAATCAGAAGGGTAAACGTGATGACCTTAATTATGGGAGGGTTTGATAAAACAGTCTTATTGCAATTCTATCTACACTCGTTGTGCTGTGTACAGGTGCTGTTTCTTCCAGCCGTGAAGAAATGTACTTGCCATTGGAAGAACGCAGACAGATTTACTGGATGAGTTCCAGGGATGCTGGGCTTATTCTATGAGGTTAGATTTCCTGTCAGTGTTTAGAGCTTAGAAGAATGAGCAATCTTAGCGAAACATAAATCCTTGAAGGCTTGACAGGTCAGGCGCCAAGAGGGTGTCTTCTGCAATTTGGGAAATCTAGCACAAGAGGGACAATTTGTGAATAAGGCGCAGATCACTAAGACTGAGGTGAAAGATTTCTTCATTTGGGGGTTAATGGACCTTTAGAATTCTCAGCTTCCAGAGCTGGAGAGGCTTAATCATTGTGTTAATTCAGAGCAGAGAGCAACTTTGAGGAGTGTGGGAACAGTGGAGGGAAATGGTGCCGAGGAAGATCGGCCATGATCTTGACGAACAAGTGCAGCAGGCTCGAGGGGTCAGAAGGCCAGCTCCTCTCTAAGACACAAAAAAACACCCAGTGTTGCTCAGGCCCAGCAACATCATCCAGGACTAGGTACCTAATTATTCACAGGTTGTGGTAATTGTTTATTAAAAGTCTGAGTTACTCCAGGGAACAGCAGTGATTCTCACCTCAGAGACTTTGACACTGCCTGACAAGAATGGACATAAACTGCAGGACAACCTGTAGAAAGGATTAGACAGGGGTTGAGGGTCAAGAGGTTAGGCCAAGCCTTGCATTAGATAATGGGCTCGATCTTGATGTCTAAATTGTTGTCCCTGATCTTACAACTTAACTAACAGTTGGGAATGGGTGGCACAATTGGAGATAAATCCTATTTAGTTCCAATTTACAGTCCCGATCTTGAAGAGGTCTAGGATCAGTGAAGGGGATTGTCCACATGTCCTTCTTCCACATCAGAGCCGAGTTAAGGTGGACCATCCTTGGCCAGCAACTTGCCAAGTGCCACTGTGGTGTCGACCTCTTACCTGAACAACACTTAACTTTTCTAGTGGACTTTCCACACAGGGGAGGGCGAGCATCACACGGACTGGTTTCGAGACGTTCCCCACCTTCTTACAAACAGGGTCTGACCCTTTAAATCTGTGCACGACACAGCAGACCTGTCGGAAATTATTCAACAGTCTTAGAGCTCATCCTCTGATTCCTGCGAACTATCAGAGCTGCCTATCGGGGATATTCTGGAGTCACAAGATGCTGGAATCTGGAGCAACTAACAAGTAACAACACGCTGGAGGAACTCAGCAGGTTGAGCCACCCGAGGAAGGCAAGGAATTGCTGACATTCAGGTTGAAACTCTGCGCCCTGCTCAAAGGGCTTTGAGCCCAAACGTTGACAATTCTCTCTCTCCCTAGCCCCACACACACACAGGTGCTGCTCAACCTGCTGGATTTTTCCAGCAGATTGTTTGCTGAAAGTCACAATCTTTATTTCTTTTATTTTAGTGAGACAGCACAGAGTATGCCCTTTTGGCCACCTCACCCCAGCAACCCTGGTTAACCCTAACCAATGACCAGTTAGCCTTCCTGGTATGTCCTTGGACTGTGGAAGGAATCCTATGCATTCCCGGGGAGGACGTACGGAATCCTTACGGATGATGCTGGAATTGAACTCTGAACTCCGACGCCCCGAGCTGTCATGGCTTTGCAGTAACCGCTAGGCTGCCCAACTGAGTAACAACTCTGTATATTGAGGCTGAATGCGCAGTGCTCCCCTTGGTGAATGGGAAGTGGCCACAACTGGCATGGCAACACCCAAGCCGGAACGGAATGAGAGATTGAGCTTGGAGGTAACAGTTGGATTGAATTTAGGCTGAAACTTGAGTGATTTGCCTTATGATAAATGGATAGATCTGAGATCCTTCCTTGGCTCAAACCTGCAGTGTGTGACTGACCGCCCCCCCCCCCCCCATTCCCAGACCAGCGGCTGGCTCTCATTCTCTGCCCCGGCACTCAGGCGCTTGGAGATTCCAGGCACTCACCAGAAACACCGCAACGGCGGCTCCAGTCATGAATCCCACCAGCACGTCCGACCAGTGGTTCCGATACTCAGACACCCGCACCACCCCGGTGAGGAAGGTGAGGCACAGGAGAGTGAGGCACACCGCGGGCTTGGTCAGCCGCGTCCCCTTCGCTTGGAACATGATGGTGACGTACATCTGTGAACAGGAAGAAGCTACACTCACACAGCGGTCTCTGTGGGACTAACCAGACGTGACAGGCCTTCAAGTTCTCAACATCATTCCCAACATACTGTATCTTGCACCAACTGATCTCCATTGCCATGGTTGGGTGGTTGAGCTTCCTCCACCTTGCTGACTGACACAGTTGCAAAGAGTAGCGGGTGTAGACTGATAAGAGAACTACCTCACAACACGGGAGGAGGACACTTTGGCCCATCGGTTTAATGCTAACTCACAGAACAACGGCGCTCCCCAATAACCTTCCCTGGAAATGCTCTCCTCTCATTCCCTCAACGTCCAAGTTTCCTTTTTAAGTCCTTTGCAAAGAGTGTGGCGGGTGTGTGGAATGTGCCACCTGAGCTATTGGAAGAGGCAGGAACGTTAGGAGTGCTCAGGAAGCTCTCAGATTGGCTCATAGATGATAGAAAAGTAGAGGGCTATGTAGGAGGGAAGAGCTAGATTGATTTTAGAGTAGGTTAGAAGGTCAGCACAACACTATAGCTAAAGGGCCTGTACCTTTGCTGTATGTTCCACATACCTCTTCTCTACACGCCAGGGGTACTGACAGTGGGCAATTAACCTCGCGACTGTTAGCATTTCTTTGCACTCTTTCAACCTTGGGAAAGATGGAAATAAGGTTGAAGGAGTACAGGGAAAATTTACAAGGACGTGGCTGGGTCTGGAGGACCTGAGTTAGAAGGAAAGATTGAATAGGTTACCACTTTATTCCTTGCAGCGTAGAAGATTGAGGGGAGATTTGACAGAGGTATAGAAAATTATGAGGGGTATAGACAGGGAAAATACAAGCAGGCTGTTTCCACTGAGGTTGGATATGATTGCAACTAGAGGTCATAGGTTAAGGGTGAAAGGTGAAAAGCTCAAAGGGAACATGAGGGAAAACTCCTTCACTCAGAGTGTTATGAGAGTGTGGAACGAGCTGCCAGCACAATTGGTGCATGTTTAAGTTCGATAGGTACTTGGATGGTAGGGGCATGGGGAACTATGGTCCCAGTGCATGTTGATGGGAGTTTAAAAGTTCAGCATGGATTAGATTGGGCAAAGGGCCTGTTTTTTCCCTTTGCTGTACTTTTCTATGACTGTATTTGGGATGTGGAGGAAACCAGAGCACCTGGGGAAACCCACACAGGCAGAGGGAGATCATGCAAACTCCACATAGACAGCACACAAGGTCAGGACTGGATCCAGATTACTGGAGTTGTGATGTAGTGTCTCTGCCAGCCGATAGTGACCACATCATCTGTGTGTGCTTGGATGTGCAGCTGTAATTCTAGATCACTGATCCAGAGACAAGATTAAATCCCACCTTTACAACTGGGGTTCTTCAACAGAAGTAATTAAATCAATTTTTAATTTAAGTAGTAACGGTAACCATGAAACGATTAGCTTTATTGAACCTGTTATGTTTTGTAACTTCAAAGCATTAAACTAATTCAAATGAAGAGACGGGGAGTCTGAAATGCAGAAATAACTTCGTCTTTAGTTTAAGTGAGGTACATACACATCACGTGGTAGCGTGATGACGTTTGCAATTAACGTAATTTTACTTATAAGCAGTACTAATTTTTTAAATCATGTGTCCTGGGGAGGAAATCTGCTGTCCATGCCAGGTCTGAGCTCTGTATGTGACTCCAGACACACTAACATGGTTAAATTCTTATCTGCCTCTTAGTTCAGGGTCAATTCAGGATGGTTACTGTGCTTATAGGAAATGTATTCAAAACAAACAATTTTATCAGGCTCATCAAATTGAACAAAGCCTGATTTTATTGTGGTCCAAATTACACATCGGCTGCTTTGATCATCCTCACACACCCACACAAGAGATTCTGCAGATGCTGGAAATCCACAGCAACACACCCACACACACACACAATACTGGAGGAACTCAGCAGTCTAGGGAGCATCATTGGAGGGCAATAAACAGTTGACTTTTCCGGCCTAAAACACTGACACTTTATTCACCTCCGTAGATGCTGCCTGACCAGCTGAGTTCCCCCAGCACTTTGTGACAACCCACGTGCACTTCATCTCCTAGCACCACCGGTTGAACTGTGCACACGTACAGCTCTGACTCCCCGTCACAGTCACCACTGTGGCGAGTATTTCAGAAGTCTGCTCCTCGAGTCCCTTTGCTTTTGCCCCTCTGTTTCTGCTTGGATGGCTGTTTGCCCTCTCAGTTTTGCACAGAACGTAGAATAGTACAGCACAAGAACAGGCCATTCTACCCACAAGGTTGTGCCCGACCAGCTAAAGAGCAAATCAAAAACACAAAAACACTCATCCCTCTGACCAACACAATGTCCATATCCCTCCACTTTCCTCATATTCATGAGCTTATCTAAACATCTCTTAAAAGCCTCTAATGTATTTGCTTGTACCTCCATACCAGGCATCCACCACTCTCAGTAAAAATCTGACTCCTCACATTCCCCTTGAACCCTCTCATCTTCAATGCATGCCCTCTGGTACTAGACACTTCAACCCGTGTCTATGCCTCTTATAAACCAATATAGATTTCCCCTCAGCCTCCGGCGCTCCGGACGAAACCACCCACATTTATCCAGCTTCTCGTGATGGCACATGCCTTCGAACATTCAGCTCCCTGGTGAAGCTCCTATGCACCCTCTTCAGTACCTCAATGTCCTTCCTACAACTGGGTGACCAGAACGGTTTCACTCCATCATCTTCCACCAGAAATCTGGATAAAATGACTACCTCCCCCACCCTCCTGTCACTGCCCACTTACACCCAGCCTGTAGCTGGATGAGCTAGGTCCATACTGGACCGACGATGACACATTTTATACCTGCCCCATCTCTTGTCCCAAATAAACACCACGAGACTTTGAAGCACGATTAGGCCATTTAGTCCATCGGGTCTGCATCACCATTCAATCATAGTTGTTTTTTTCCCCCCTCTCAACACCACTCTCCTGCCTTGTCCCTGGAACCTTTACTAATCGATAACTTATTAATCTCTGTTTTAAATATACCCAATGACTTGGTCTACACAGCCATCTGTGGCAATGAATTCTACAGATTCACTACCTCTGGCTAAAGAAATTCCTCCTCATCTCTGTTCTAAAGGGACGTCCTTTGTCCTGTGGTCCTAGACTCCCCCACTCTAGGAAACATCCTCTGTATGTCCACTGTATCTAGGCCTTTCATTATTCAATAGGTTTCAATGAGATTCCCCCCACCCCACCCCCCAATTCTAACCTCCAGCGAGTACAGGCCCTGACCCATCGATATCTGGAGTGGTCCACACTGGCCATCCACAAGGACGTCTTCTGAAGGACAGTCAGGGATGAGTGATAAATGCTGGCCTTGTCATCTGCTTACCCCTTCAGTGAATACACTGCGGCTCTCTCATTCTCACACACACACACACACGACTGCCTACACTTACACACATACAAAGCCACGAACGTCCTCCATCTGTCTGGCCTCTCCACTGCACGCAGATAAAGAAGGATTCCTCCTTGCTGATTCCATAACGGTTTGATTTTTGACCAATCAGGGTTGTTAGCCCTGAGCCGAACCCCTGAACCTCTGGCCTCTACCCTTTGACCTGTCTGGTATGGGCGGTCCCACCAAGAGCTAAAGCACAAGGCTCTGACTTTAGCCAACGTATCTCTCTGGATCACACAAGCCCCCAAACCCTACGACAAGGTTGTGGTCCTCTTGAAGGAAAATGACATCATGCCGTACTTCCATATGACTTCCGTTCAGACGTCTGCGTGGAAATCCTCGCTCTGTTTCATTCCCCCGACATAATCTCTCAGTCCTGTGCTCACTCACCTGGCATCTGCTGGTCGGCAGCTCGTGATTCAGTCTCTCTCAAACGCTTCAGCTGCTCTCTTCTCATTTCCTGGCCACGCCCTCAGTCTCTTGCAGACCACCAGCCCTCTGAATAACCTCCCGCTCCTTCACTGCTCACCTGAATCCTGTCCGTCAGCCTTCTGTCCTCCGCTCTCTCTCCCGACAGGAAGTTCTGCTCCCTGATGCACCCGTGGCCTGCTGCCCGCAATCAGCGCCTGGTAAGTGGCCTCTGACTGAAGCCAGAATAATCCTCTCAGGGCTGAACACATCAGAGTCTGCGGCTGTCTCTGACAGCCCTAACGTGGGCATGCTCATGGATCCAAAAAAACTTGCTGTCAGAGATGGTATTCCTATATTCCCGTACGCAAGGTCAACACTACTGGATTACCTGCTTATTCAGCGGTGGCCACTGCTACTTTGAAAAGCGCATCATAATTTTTGCAGCGTGCATGGTCGTTTGGGCCACGTGCCTGACTCACCACGGTATAGATGGCAGCGTACATGCTGAGCGCTGCATCCTTGCAAGGGAACGCTCGCCTGGCACTGGACACCAGGCTCGGGCTTCCGGTGCAGGCATCCGGGGAGACGATGAACTGGGAAGGCTGGCTGCAGCCCAGAGCCGTGTAGTTGGGTCGACAGACGGTGAGGAAGTGCGGCGTGGGACTTCCCATTACTACCTGCCCCGCGTTCACAAATATATCGGTGGCAAACAGGCCAAATGCGTAAACCCCTGGAAGAGAAGCGAGAGTTAGGAGGACTGGTGAAGAACTCGCGTCATCCATTCATTGCCCGCCCTTGACCTGCAGTTCCAATTGTTGCTCATCCCCCTCAGTGTACTCGTGAGTGGCACGACTTATCTGGGTGGTGCGCAGAAAAGCTTCTCACGGTAACTTGGTACACGTGACAATAGTAAAACAGTACCACACTTCCCAAATCCCAGATCCAGATTCAGGATCTCATCCCAGACTGAAAAGTTCCAGGGTAACATTTGTGGGTTCCATTTTATTGAGTCCCCTGGGTTGGAAACATAAAACTTCCCCAAAGTTCTTCCTGACAAAAGATTTTTTGTGGATCTGAATGGATGTTTCCAGTTAGACCAGTGATTTTATTCTGGGTGTCAGGGTGCAGACACGTCTCCACCAAAGGAAACGCAAGGTGCTCCTTTCCTCCACTACCCTGCAGGTCACCCTTGGACAAGGGCACCTTCTTAGACCCACACCACCCCCAACCCCCCCCGATCAGGGTCATGTGAAGGCACGGTGGATGGTGCATATCACAAGTCCTGGTTATCTGACTATTGACGCAAGGCAGACAATCTCTAAAGAGTACTGATGATGGCTGGGTGGGTGTTGCTACCCATCTTGTAAAGAGACTGCCCAGAAGGCCGCGCTGGCAAAGCACTTCTGTAGAAGAAATTGCCAAGAACAATCATGGTTGTGGAGACATCCTGATTGCCCATGTCATTTGAAATGCATTTAATGAATGAACAAATTTAATTCAAAATCAGTACCCCACCACCAACACTGGTCTACAAACCCATGACCGAGGAATCTGTACCAGGCATACAGTTAACACTGGGTTTGGGTAGCTGGGATCCAGAGGAAGGGCTTGTGCTTTGCTCTGGGCACTGCCCTTGGGATGTCCGGGCTGCTCTCCTCATCCCTTCGCCTTGCTCAGGGCTGCCTCCCAGCCTCAGTAACACTGTGTTCTGATCCACTCACTGTGCTTGCCCCTACCCTCAACAAGAGCATATGTCATGCCACTCAGTGGTTGGGGAAATTCCAGGGGCTATAAGAAGCTGTGACGTACAGGTTTGGATGTGTTTGCTAGACTGGCCAATTGCAGAGCAGAAGGCTGCCTTTGTGTAAGAACGGGAAGAAGGTGTTCCACCTTAATCCTATTGTAGAAGTAATGCAGGAGACCATTCGGCCCCTCAAGCCCTTTCTACCCATAACTGGCTAACCCTACAGCCTATGTATACTACAGCCCCTCAAACCTCCTTCCTTCAGAGAAGGTGAGAGCGTTAGAAATCAGCATCCAAAATGCAAGTGTCATGCCGAAAGGTTGGGGTATGAGGCAGAGGCTTGTACAGGGTCGCCCATTCCTTTCCACAGCTTCGATTTGATCTGCTCTCCTGGGGTCCTGAGGCACCACTGAGATGGAGGGCTGAGGCTCATACACCCCTACACTCCCTTTGCCCTCGCTATCTCACACATATTGCGGTCTGACCCCACACCAAGCGTACTTCTACTCCACCCAGCTTACTCTGATGGTACCTCTACCCACTGCGAGATGGGTGTCTCCGTCTTCACCCACCCACTCCCCCCCCACCCGTGGAAGCAGATCGCGTCTCCCTCCCCAAACCAAGAGTGAATGATCCGCGGAGGCGCCTCAGCGGATTTCCCTTCCCTTGCTATACCCACGACTTGTAATGAGTGGACTACAGTGAACCAACGGAGAGGAACGGAAGCCAAACAGACCCAAGAACCTGATGACCCTGCGGACCAGAGGGTTCAGAGTGCAGCAGTCCGCTGTCACGATGGTTCGCTCGCGGCGGACAAACTCCGACTGAAAGGCGAACGCGGCCAACTCCCCCAGAACTATCTGCAAGACAAAGGCAGAGAAATTTGCTGCTTCGTTGAGAAAAAGCACTTCAAGACGAGTATAAAACCTTTCCGTACACAACTGGTTGTGGATTATGGTGGGGGGGCTGAAACACTGAGGTGATGGGGCGAGTGGGGTGGGGGTGGGGGAGAGAGGGAGGAAAGGTGTTCTGGGACTGATTGGCAATATGACATTCCCATTAGTCTGAACAGCGCCAGGTAAACTCAATAGAGCTTCACACTCAGGGCCACGAACACCAGCAGTAAAAACTTTGTTCAATGGAGAATATTTTAGACTTCCATTGGCAAGATCAAGTCATCAGTGACAGGACTGGGCCGCCACACAACACCACGACTCTGCTCCCAAGACTGGCCCCCGCTCCATCAGTGCCAGTGGTCATGTGACCACCCCCCCCCCACCTCCGTGATGCTGGTGCCAGTGACTGAATTTTAGAATTTTGAGCTTTCTTGGGGGGCGGGGGATACAGCACGGGATCGAAAGAAGCTACAGAAAGTTGTAAAATTAGTCAGCTCCATCTTGAGTACTAATCTCCATAGTATCCAAGACGTCTTCAAGGAGCAGTACCTCAGAAAGGCGGTGTCCATCATTAAGGACCCCCACCACCCAGGTCATGCCTTGTTCTCACTGTTACCATCAGGAAGGAGGTACAGAAGCCTGAAGGCACACACTCAGCGATTCAGGAACAGCTTCTTCCCCTCTGCCACCCGATTTTTAAATGGACACTGAACCCATGAACACTGCCTCATTAAAAAAAATTCTGTGTTTGAACTATTTTTAATTTAACTATTTTATCTATATTTGCTATAATTCATTTATTTTTTCTCTATATTTGTCATGTATTGCATTGTACTGCTGCCACAAAGTTAACAAATTTCACAACAAATGCTGGTGATATTAAACCTGATACTGATAAAAACAAGTTACTTCCCCCAGAGTGTAGCACTGTATATGAACATCAAATGGTTCTTACTGTTGCCATGGGAATGGCTGATGCTAACGACTGGAGCAGGACTGGCGGAAGAAAGCTCATCTCCTCTGGCCCTGGGTATGGCTTCATGTAAGCACTGTCATAGCAGAAGAAACCCTGCCGGTGCACGGTGAATGTGTCCGTGTACTCAAAGTAGTATGTCAGTAAGGCCATCCCAACCATAATCAGTAGCTGGAACACAATGCAACGTTAGTGAGAGGGCGGCTGAGAAAGATTATGGGAGAGAACGACTGAGAGGGAGAGATTGAGGGAGAAAGAGTAAGACATAGAGAGGATGAGGGGATAAGAGTGAGAGATAAAGGAGTGGGCAAGGGGGCAGAGGAACAGTGGGAAAGGGAAAGAAAGAGTGAGAGGGAGTGAAAATGGGATGAGAATGAGAGTGAGGGAGAGAGGAAAATGGGAGAAGGGGGCAGAGTGGAGAGAGAATTATGCAGAGGATAATGGAATGAAACTGAAAGTTTGAAACGCAGCATTGGAGAAATGTGAAGCTAAGTGGATTGAAGGACAAGAGAAATTAAGGAAGAAAGCACAAATTAAAGGGAGTGGCGAGAAACAGGCAAAAAATACTACAGCAGAAGAAGGCTCAGTAAGTGGGTGGGCATGGGAGGGAGAGAGATATGGAGATAATTTCAGTGAGAGGAGAGAAATAAACAGAGTAAAACAGAGTGATATAAAAACAAACAAAACAGTATAAAGATTAATTATACACAGACAATGAAATAAATAGAGATCTTCAAAGGGGGCAGAGGGAATCTATAAGTGGGCACTGTGACAAAGAATACATTTTTTGAAAGACTACAGTGTAAATTGTAATCTCCAAGGGAGTTTGGAGATTCAAATATTTACAATCCAGTACTGATTTAACTAAGAGTACAGAGTTCTAGGTCAGTAATCCAAAGAGACTGTGTTGAAATCCCACCATGGACCATGAGAAACTTAAAAATAAATATGACATTTTGGAAAAGAAAAGACATTATAAACATGAAACGTGGCTTGTCTGAAACCCATCTGGTCCACCATGGTAAAGAGATTCCAGTCAAGATTTGCAGTCCTACATAGTTAACCCATTTGTAACTTCATACCCATCCGTGCACTTTGGCCTATTTATTCAGTTCTAGAACAACTGGAACTCGACAGTAAGTGTAATGTCTATGTCAACGTAGGTTAAATATTAGTAAATAATTAGGACCATTTCTCCGTGGAAGAGGTTTTTGCTCCTGCTCGTACTGGTTCTTCAGTCAATTATCTTGAGTTCATGTCCCCATTTATTGACCCTCCCTATCAAATGGGAAGTCTCTCTTGATCCACTCTTTATGATCTGGGAGCCCTCCCTCGGCATCTCCCCAGTTTCTCCGTATGGCTCTTTCATCCCCGGCAGCGTTCAAGTAAATCTATTGAAACTCTTGAATAAATTAATCAGGGATAAATTAAGAAAAAAAGCTATAAAACAGAATTGCACAGGTGTTAAGTTCTGAAAGCAGCATACAATGAAGCCCCGACTAAGGGATGAGATCAGGGCTGTCACCCTACTGTGAAACCTGGTGAGCCTTCATGGGGATGAGGAGACTTTAAGAACATCCTGATCTCCAAGATGATTATGCCCAGTGTGAGTGCCAGCCAACTCGATGGCCGCCACTCGGTTTGAAATTCTGTCAGGGGCTCTCTACCCTGGAACTCATCGCAGCCTTGGTCCAAACCTGGACCACAGGGCTGAATCAGGGTGTATGTGAAGAGAGAAGGGGCTGCCTGCGACATCAACGCAGCATTTGCCAAATATGGCTAGATCAAGGTAAAGCAGGACAATGGGATCAGCTGGATATTCATCGGCTGGGCTCATATCCTGCCGAAAGGAGGATGATGGTGATTGCTGACCAGGGCAGCGTATGAGGTCAAACACTCTTCAGCGGCTCTGAACAGTCTTGTGGCCACGTAATTTCAGAAGTTTCATGACTCCTCGAATAACCTGCACTATCTGTACACTGAGATTTCAGTCTGGAAAAGAGGCCACCAACTGAGACGGAGCAAAGCTATACATGACACCTGTAACAGTTTTGACCTGCAGATCAGCCCAAGTCCCAGCGTTTACTGTTACAGTTTCATGTTTCCACCTCTACAGCCTTACCAACTGCACCTCGACCGCAGCTCAGCCGTGAAGGTGGAGGGAGAGAGGGAAAGCATGACGTGGTGGTTCAGGAGCTGGGGGGTGGGGGGAGGGTTGTTGGGAGAGAGAGACAACGGTACTGATTCCCAGAATGAGAAGTGTTATAAAATAGACATTTGGAAATAGGAACACAAGAGATTCTGCAGATGCCGGAGATCCAAAGCAACACACAGAAAATGCTGGAGGAACTCAGCAGGCCAGGCAGCATCTATGGAGGAGTTAAAAAAAACAGCTGAAGTTTTGGACCCAATATGTCGTCTCTCCATAGAATATGCCCCACCTGCTGAGCTCTGCTGGCATTTTGTGTGTGTTGCATTAGAAGTTAAGGCAATGAGTACACCACTTGGTCCCTCAAACCTGCACCTTCATTTGATATGATCATGGCTGATTTGTCCTTAGGACTCATCTCTTTTTCTGCCAATTCCCGTAGCACTGGCTCCCCCATATTTCAAACAAAAAGTCCCCTCCCCCAACTTTATTTAGGAGATACAGCACGGAACAGACCCTTCCTGTCCTTCGAGCCACACCGCCCAGCAAACCCCCGATTAAACCTTAGCTTAATCATGGGACAATTTACAATGACCAATTAACCTGCCAACTGGTACGTCTTTGGACTGTAGGAGGAAACTGGAGCACCCGGAGGAAACTTACATGGTCACGGGGAGAGCGTACAAACTCCTGATAGGTAGCGGTGGGAAATGAACCCAGGTTGTCAGCAGTGCGAAGCGTTGTGCTACCCACTAGGCTATTGTGCCGTCTTCTTTAAATGTAACCAACTTGACCTCCACAATCCTTTGGGATAGAGAATTCCAGCGATTCAGCATCCTTTGTGCGAAGATAATCCTGGACCAGAGATCTGAATGACTGTGACCTAACTTTGTAACTCTGTACCTCTTGTTCGACATTCTCCCAGCATTAGAAACGTCTCTATATCTACCCTATCAAATTCCCTCAGTGATTTATTTATTTCAATAAGATGTACAGTGAACCTCTTCAAATACAAATCTCATTTCTTTAGCTACTGGGAATAGGACAACCCCAACATTCCGTTTTATGCCACCCTTGCCAGTATATCTTTTACATAACAGGACCAAAACAGTGCACTTTATATGGCTCCACCGCTTGTAATGTCAAAGCTTGGAAGAATGAGAGGTGATTTCATTAAAATGTTTAAATTTTGGGAGGGATTATAAAAGAAGATACTGATTCTTTCCTGACTAAAATCTACATTTAGGGAACATTGTCTCAGGGTGTTTGAACACTCGAGTGAAATTCTGTTCCTAACGTAGTGTGAATCCCTGGAGTTTCTAACCTCACTCTTGTGTGGATTCAAGGCATAATCCACAGATCTTTGGGTTCTAAGGGAATCAAAGGAAGAGCAAAGGATAAAGCTAAGGCTTAATAAAGCCCTGGTGAGGAGTTTTGGGCTCCTGATCTAAGAAAGGATGTGCTGACATCGGAGAAGGTTCAAAGGAGGTTCACGAAAATGATTCCGGGATTGAAAGGCTTGTCATATGAGGAATGTTTGATGGCTCTGGGACTGTACTCACTGGAAGAATGACGGGGAATCTCACTGAAATCTATCGAATGTTGAAAGTCCTCGATTCAGTGGATATGGAGAGGATGTTTCCAATGCTGGGAGAGTCTAAGACCAGAGGACACACCCTCAAAATTAGAGGGATGTCTTTTTAGAACGGAGATGAGAAAGAATTTCTTCAACCAGATGAGTGGTGAATCTGTGGAATTTGTTACCACAGGTGGCTGTGGAGGCCAAGTCTTTGTGTAAATATTTAAGGCAAAGGTTGATGGATTCTTGATTGGTCAGGGCATGAAGGGATACAGGGAGAAGGCAAGAGATTGGGGCTGAGAGAGAAAATGGATCAGCCATGATGAAATGGTGGACCAGACTCCACGGGCCAAATGGCCTAATTCTGCTCCTATATCTTATGGTCTTACAAGAGGATTAAGTGAACCATGTGTAGATTTCCCATGACTCTTACTGAATGGTGGAGCAGGACCAGGCTGCAGAGGGTGAAATGCCAACACTTGCTTCTACTTTGTATGTTGAGGAAGTGAAAGGGGGAGTGGGTGGGTTTGGGGGTGTGGTCAGGGAACTGAAAGAGGATTTGAGTCTGATGGGCTTTCACAACCATGAGGGAAGTATGGCATTCTTTTATCAAACACACCTCGATTGTTAGGAAGCATGGGATGATGGAATCACTCCTACGGACGTCTTTCTCCTCACGAGGCATCTTTGTCATCGCAGGCTTCTCCAGACCTGAAGGAAATTGGCAGCCATGTTCAGAAATTAACATCCAATGTCCGGAAAAGAACAGCCAGAAATACCAGATTATAAAGGAAGAATTATATAATCGGGCTTGTCCTCGGCAGAGAAGGGAAGATTGAGAGGTGGCCGAATCTATAAGATTTGATCTCAGTCTAAATGAGTGCTCCAGCGGACACTCCAAGAGTCGAAGAAGAAAAATGCAAAACTTGTTCGAAGAATCAAGGTCTGGAATTTTAAGCTTGTTTGGGATGAACTGGTTAGATGTACGAGGGTAACAAATATCCCCTCAGAACCATTTCCCTCCACTGCCTCCTTGCTTTACCCCTCCTCCCCTCCATTATAGCCTTGAAAATCACTCCTACACTCTTTATTGCCTTTCTGACCACCCCGACTTCCACAGGTTCAACTTTCCTGGCTCAAGAATATTTTCACATCCCCAGTCTCCATCTTCCTGACCGCTCACTCTCCTTGGCCTCTCCCTTTCCTCCAAATGCTCATGCACAGTTTTGAGCAGTGATATGGATGGTGATCCTCATGCTCTCTGCTCTCGTGAGACTGGGGTGCGATCAGTGCCAGATCTACTTCAGCTGGATGCCCGAATGGGGTATTGATGCCGGGGGGGAGATAGAGCTTTATTGGAGCCTCACAGGGGTCCATGAAGCTTTCCTACTGTGAGCTTCTTCTTCAGTCTGTGCTCTTGGATGACTGTCCACACCTCTGACCCTTGGTGTGGTATTCTCCCAGTACTGCCCCTCAATACAACACTCCTCCAGTACGGTGCTCTCTCAGAATTAATCCTCAGTATAATACTCTTCTCAGATCCGTTCCTCAGTGTGACACTCTCCAAGGTATTAACCCTCAGTGTGACACTGTCCAAGTTATTAACCCTCAGTGTGACACTCTCCAAGGTATTAACCCTCAGTGTGACATTGTCCAAGGTACTAACCCTCAGTGTGACACTGTCCAAGTTATTAACCCTCAGTGTGACACTCTCCAGGGTATTAACCCTCAGTGTGACACTGTCCAAGTTATTAACCCTCAGTGTGACACTCTCCAAGGTATTAACCCTCAGTGTGACACTGTCCAAGTTATTAACCCTCAGTGTGACACTCTCCAAGGTATTAACCCTCAGTGTGACACTGTCCAGGGTACTAACCCTCAGTGTGACGCTGTCCAAGTTATTAACCCTCAGTGTGACACTGTCCAAGGTATTAACTCTCATTGTGACACTCTCCAAGGCATTAACCCTCAGTGTGACACTGTCCAAGGTATTAACCCTCAGTGTGACACTGTCCAAGGTATTAACCCTCAGTGTGACACTCTCCAGGGTATTAACTCTCATTGTGACACTCTCCAAGGTATTAACAGCAGGCATTTATCAGGAGAGGGGTTATTGGAGTTCCACACCAATCCCCCAGCTCTAAAGAACACTACCCTTCAAAGACTTCTTCAATACCGCTCCTCAGCGGCTCTCCCTCACTGCTACCCTGATACTCCATCTTACTGCCCCTTCGGCATCGCGGCGCTCCCTCACTACTGCCCCTTCGACATCGCGGCGCTCCCTCACTACTGCCCCTTCGACATCGCGGCGCTCCCTCAGCGGCCGAACCGGACTGCCGGCAGGCCAACAACAGGCTGGAATACCCGGGCCAGAGATCTCCGGGAGCCGCACTCCCTCCCTCCACATCCCGGGGTTCCCGCCGGTTAATAGCGGTTGCATCTCGCCCGGGTGGTTCACCCTGGCTTGGGGCAACAGCTCGGCGCATCGCGGAGGGTATCAATGGCCCACCTCAGCTCTTTGTTCGAGCACCGGAGCCCCGGGATAAACGGACCCGCCCCAGCGCCGGCTCACCTTCAGTAGATGCACATGCTCCCTCTTCCAGCGAGCCCCCGGAGCCGGTCACACAGCCAGCCCCGAGCGACGGGAGCGCCGCATCGGCAGTCTGAGCACGTCCCAGACCCGGCAAGCCGTCAGGGCGGCTGCCCCCGCCCCGCTGCCCGGCGCAAAATACCCCGAGCCCGCTGGCAGCGAAGCGCCCTGCCGACGGAACCGGGGACGGGGACAATGAAAGGCGAGCGGGGCGAGGAGCTTCCCACAACATCCCCATCCCCGACCATGGCACAGCCCACCACGTGAGTACCGAGCGGAGACACAGCCATGTTCAACAGAAGGAGAAACCCTCCCTCGCTCCTCTTCTTTTCCTCTCCCTCCATCTTCTGCTTCCCCCTCCTCATCTACCCCCTCCCTCCATCTCCCCTTCTCTCCCTCCCTCTCCCCTTCTCTCCCTCCCTCTCCCCTTCTCTCCCTCCCTCCATCTCCCCCTCTCTCCATCTTCTCCCCTCCCCATCTACTCCCCCTCCCTCCCTTCCCTCCTTCTTCCCTCACCCCTCCCTCCCTCTCTCCACTCCTCTGTCCTCCTTACCCCTCTCCCTCACCAATCTCTCCCTCCACCCTCACCCCTCCATCTCCTTTCCCACTCCCTTCCTCCATCGGCAGTGGGTCCTCGCCATTGCGGGAGTGAGGTTTCAGTTTGGTGACAGAGGGAAACAGAGCGGACGAGTGAATGATTACAAACCTGGTGAATGAAGCCTATTTATAGAATTGAAAAGTGATGTTTGTGGTCACTGGATATTGTGAATGCCATGGGTCCTGACAACATCCTTGCTGGAAGGATTCAGTGGGTCAGGCAGCATCTGTCACACCCTTCATCTGGATGTCCAGATTTCCTGTGTGTCAACACGAGTGAATCTGCAGAAGCTGGAAATAAATAAAAACACAAAATGCTGGCAGAACTCAACAGGCCAGACAGCATCTATGGGAGGAGGTAGTGACGACGTTTCGGGCCGAAACCCTTCATCAGGAGTCATCCTGTGTGTCATCTGAGTTTAGATGAAGGGTCTTGACCCAAGATGTCAACCGTCCACTGGTGCTGCCTGACCTGCAGAGTTCCCCCGTCAGTTTGTCACAGTTTTTGCAGTCCCTTGTGTCAACATTCTTGATGTTGCTAACTTCAGAACTAACCACACCTCCAGACAGGCTGGTCCAGGGCAGTTAACACTGTCGTCCAGGTGGGAAGCTGTCCAGATCCGTCCTGTTTCGAGAAGGCAGAACAAGTCCAGCTCTGCCGCTTACTGTCCCATCAGTCTATCGCCAATCATTGGCAGAGCGATGCAGCGGGTCGAGCCGCTGCCTCACTGCGCCAGAGAACGCGGGTGCTGTCTGTGAGCACTCTGCTGATTATTCCTCTGAAAACCATGGGTCTCCTCCCACATCCTAAAGCCTGACTTATACCTCTGCGTCACATCTATGCTGTGGGTACCACGTACCTACGCCGTAGAGTGACGTGCACTTCCCCAAAAAAGTAACTCCCGCATCGTGGCGATGCAGACCGCGACAACTGTGATTTGTCCACTTGGTAGCATCGCATTTCCTCCTACGCATTTCCGGTTGCTTCTTCTCTGCCATGTCTGCACACCGATGCGAAATAGATGACCTAAATCGTCAAATCTACCTGCCGACGTGCAAAAATGTTTGAAATGCATTTCCTCATAAGAAACTCAACACAGTGGCAAAGAATCCCCACCGCCAACTAGCGTTTTGGCGCACACCAACGCATGTTCGCTACGGCATAGAGCCTACGCAGAAGTGAAAATCAGGCCTATGGTGTAGCCCATATGCACAAGTATAAATCAGCCTAGGTCTAAGGCACGTGGGTCGGTTGGTTAACTGGCCACTGCAGTTTGCTCCTGGTGTCTGGGTGAGTGGTGGAATCTGGGGGTTGTTGGACAATCTGGGGAGAATGAAATGGGATTAGAGTGGGTGTTTGATTATTTTTTAAATTTAGTTAGTGATACAGCACCGAGTAGGCCTTTCCAGCCTCTCCGCAACCCTGATTAACCCTAACCCAATCACAGGACAACTTACAATGAGCAATTGACCTACCTGCTGTGTCTTTGGACTGTGGGAGGGAAACAGAACACCGGGGAAAACTCACGCTCCCCACGGGAAGGGTGTACAGAGAACCCTTACAGAACGGCGCTGGAACTGAATTATGAATTCCGGGACCCCGCGAGCTGTAATAACGTCACTTTAACCGCGTTGCTGCTGTGGCACCCCACGTGGACTCGTACAGAATCATACAGCGCAGATGCAGGCCCCCTTGCCTAACTGCACCATGCTGACCAATGTTTCCAGCTAAGCTTCTAGCATTTGCCCACACTTATTTTAGTTTCAGGTTTTATTCAGAAATACAGCACGATAACAGGCCCTTCCGGCACAATGAGCCTGCTTTCCGCCCAGTTACACCCACGTGACCAATTTATCTACTGGTCTGTAGGTCTTTGTGATGTGGGAAGAAACTACGAGGGTTTCAGAGGAAACCCATGGGGTCGCAGGGAGAACATCCAAACACCTTGCAGGCACTGGTGGGAATCGAACCCTGATCAGTCATCACTGGCGTTGTTAAAGCATTGCGCTAACCACTACACTAACGTGCTGCCATTTTGCCCTGTACTCCTCCAAACCAGAGGTTCCCAACTTTTTTTTTATGCCTTCAATCCTTATCATTTACCAAGGGTTCTGTGGGCCTCAGGTTGGGAATCCTGCTCTAAATATTTCCTATCCAAGTAACTGTTCAAGTATCTTTTAAATGTTGTTAATGTACCTGCCTCAGCCACTTCCTCTGGCTGCTTGTTCCATATACTGGGGGAAAAGGTTGTCCCTCAGATTCCTATTAAATCCTTCTCCTCTTACCTTGGACTTGTGTCTTCTAGTTATTGCTTTGGCAATCTTAGCTTGCAGAGTGGAGATACATTTCTACCAAAGAAGGTGCAAGATGCTCCTTCCCCTCCTCTGGCCTGCAGGTCTCCCTGGGCAAGGTCAGGGACCCGATCAGGGTCATGTGAAGCAGGTGGTGGATGGTTGTACGAGCAGCTATTGCATATCACAGGTTTTGGTTATGTGTCCACTGTCGTCAGGCAGACAATCTTTGATGAGTATTGATAATGGCTGGGGCCACCCCTCTTGGAAAGACACTGCCCAGAAGGATCCGATGACAAACCACTTCTGTAAAGAAACTTGCCAAGGACAGTCATGGTGGTGGACTATGATCACCCATGTCACATAAAAATGACGATGAATCTTGAGAAACAGTGTGCACATTCACCCCATCTATCCATAGAAACATAGAAAACTTACAGCACAATACAGGCCCTTCGGCCCACAAAGTTGTGCCAAACATGTACCTACCTCAGAAATTACTAGGCTTACCTATAGCCCTCTATTTTACTAAGCTCCATGTATCTAACTGAAAGCCTCATAAAGGACCCTATCGTATCTGCCTCCACCACCGTTATCGGCAGCCCATTCCACGCACTCACCACTCTCTGAGTGAAAAACTTACCCCTGACGTCTCCTCTGTACCTACTCCCCAGCACCTTAAACCTATGTCCTCTTGTGGCAGCCATTTCAGCCCTGGGGGAAAAAAAGCCTCTGACTATCCTCATGATCAATGCCTCTCATCATCTTGTACACCTCTATCAGGTCACCTCTCATCCTCCTTCGCTCCAAGGAGAAAAGGCCGAGTTCACTCAATCTATTCTCATAAGGCATGCTCCCCAGTCCAGGCAACATCCTTGTAAATCTCCTCTGCGCTCTTTCTATGGTTTCCACATCCTTCCTGTAGTGAGGCGACCAGAACTGAGCACAGTGCTCCAAGTGGGGTCTGACCAGGATCCTATATAGCTGCAACATTACCTTTCGGCTCCTAAACTCAATCCCATGATTGATGGCCAATACAACGTATGCCTTCTTAACAAGAGAGTTAACTTGCGTAGCTACTTTGAGCATCCTATGGACTTGGACCCCAAGATCTCTTTGATCCTCCATACTGCCAAGAGTCTTACCATTAATACTATATTCTGCCATCATATTTGACCTACCAAAATGAACCACTTCACACTTATCTGAGTTGAACTCCATCTGCCACTTCTCAGCCCAGTTTTGCATCCTATCAATGTCCCGCTGTAACCTCTGACAGCCCTCCACACTATCCACAACACCTCCAACCTTTGCGTCATCAGCAAACTTACTAACCCATCCTCATACAGGTCATTTATAAAGATCACTAAGAGTAAGATTCCCAGAACAGATCCCTGAGGCACTCCACTGGTGACCGACCTCCATGCAGAATATGACCCGTCTACAACCTCTCATTGCCTTCTGCGGGCAAGCCAGTTCTGGATCCACAAAGTAATGTCCCCTTGGATCCCACGTCTCCTTACTTTCTCAGTAAGCCTTGCATGGGGTACCTTATTAAATGCCTTGCTGAAATCCATATACACTACATCTACTGCTCTTCCTTCGTCAATGTGTTTAGTCACATCCTCAAAAAATTCAATCAGGCTCGTAAGGCACGACCTGCCCTTGACAAAGCCATGCTGACTACTAATCATTTATCCCCTTCATAAATTTATACATCTTTATAAGATCACCCCTCATTCTCCTGTACTTTCTGGTAAAAGTTGGACCCTGCTCAACCTCTCTCCATAACTGAGTCCCTCGCCTCAGTGGACTGAAGGACCTCTTCTGTACTGTGAGGCTTTGACCGACCGAAGGTGTGGTCGATTGTATTACCAAGTACACTTTAACCAACAACTTGCTCACGATAGCTTCTTGAGAGTTTCGTGTTACAGTCTTCATCCAAACAAGAATGTACGACAGAGTTAGTTGAGGTGAGAAGGAAGGAGAGTGGAGGGAAGGGTAGGAGAGCGAGTGTCAGAGAATTGGAGAGGAAAGAGGGGAGTGAAATAGGGCGAGGGAGAGAGGCTGAGAAGAGAGCATGATGGAAAAGAGTAGAGTGATGCAATGTGTGTGTGTGTGTGTGTGTGTGTGTGTGTGTGTGTGTGTGTGTGTGTGTGTGTGTGTGTGTCTGTGTGTGTGCAGGAGGAGGTGACACACTGCCTATATTTCATTATGAGTTTGAGGAGATTTGGTATGTCACCAAAGACACTCATAAATTTCTACAGATGTGCCATGGATAGAATTCTAACTGGCTGCATCACCGTTGGTGGGCTACTGCACAGGATCGGAATAAGATGATACGACCGTAAGATATAGGAGCAGAATTCGGCCGTTTGGCTCATCAAGTCTGCTCTGTCATTTCACCTTGTTTGAACCATTTCTCCTCTCAACCCCAGTCTCCTGCCTTCCCCTCTGTATTCCTTTATGCCCTGACCAATTAAGAATCTATCAACTCTGCCTTAAATAGACATAAAGACTTGGCCTCCACAGCTGCCTGTGGCAATGAGTTCCACAGATTCACCACCCTCTGGCTAAAAAAAATCCTCTTCATCTCTGTTCTAAAAGGTCACCCCTCTATTCTGAGGCAGTGTCCCCTGGTCTTAGTCTCTTTCACAACAGGAAACATCCTCCCCACATCCACTCTACCTAGGCCTTTTCAGCATTCGAGAGGGTTAAGAGAGGTCAGCCCTCATTTTCCTGAATTCTAGTGAATACAGGCCCCAAGCCATCAAACACTCCTCACGTGACAAGCCATTCATTCCTGGAATACAGCATCAACCTGATTTTCCCAATCTCCCTGCATACTGAAATCCCCCATGACTATTGCAACATTGCCCTTCTGGCATGCATTTTCTATCTCCCATTGTAATTTGTAGACCCCATCCTTACCACTGCATGGGGGTCTGTATACAACTCTCATCAGGATCTTTTCTCCTTGCTGTTCATTAGCTCTATCCACGATGATTCATCACCTTCAATGCCTACGTCACCTTCCTAATGATTGGATTTGACTTTTTTTCCCAGCAGAGCCACGTCACCCTCTCTACCTTCCTGCCTGTCTTTTCAATCCAGTGTGTATCCTTGGACATTAAGCCCCAAGCTATAATCTTCTTTCAATTGATTCAGTGATGCCTACAACATGGCAATTTGTAACTATGCTACAAGTTAATCTACTCTGTATACTGGGCGCATTCAAATATAACAACTTCAGTCATTCCAATTTTGTCCAGTTCTTACATTGCAACTCATCCTGTTGACTGTAATCTTGCCCTATTACCAACCTCTCCTCACTAAACATTGCCTCTGTTTGTAAACCAACTACCTTATCCTCAGCACTATCACTCCGGTTCCCACCCCCCTGCCAAATCAGTTTAAACTTTCTTGGACAACTCTAGCCAACCTGCCCACAAGGGTATTGGACCCCGTCAGGTTCAGGTGTAAACCGTTCCTTTTGTACAGGTTGTACCGTCCCTAGAAGAGATCCCAATGATCCATAAATCTGAACCCCAACCCCTCCCGTATGAGTCGCAGGTCATTGAGCTGCAGCTTCAGTTCCTTAATACATTCTCTCAGGAGCTGCAGTTTGGTGCAGTTAATTTTATCTAGGAGACTGGAGGTCTCCCAGACTTCCCACATCCCACGCACAGCATGAAATACTGCCCCTGATGCCATTCTCAGAAATCTACCCTGCCCTAACAGATGAGGACCAAACAAATACAAACAGAAAGAGAGAAACTTACAAGGTACTTAACCTCACCCAAGCACGATGAGCCAAAGCCACTCTAAACACTGGTACACTCCGATGAATTGCCGCTCCACTTGCCCCTGCTTTATTTTTATTGGCCCTTTGTAATGAATCGCTCTTGCTGATTGGTTGCTCCTCAACTCAGAGAAACTGCTACAAAGCTCTGCCTTTAAAATCTTGATCTCTGTCCCGATATGAAAGCTAACTCTTTTTACACACCGCTGATGTTGATGACCCAAGCTGCAGAAGTTTGTAAACTTAGTCAGCTCCCTCATAGGCACTAGACTCCGTAGCATCCAGGACATCTTCAAGGCTTGACTAATCTATTGGAGTTTTTTGAGGATGTAACCAGGAAGTTAGACAAGGGAGATCCAGTGGATGTAGTGTACCTCGATTTTCAGAAGGCATTTGATAAGGTCCCACATAGGAGATTGGTGGGCAAAATCAGAGCTCATGGCATTGGGGGGAAGACATTGACATGGATAGAAAACTGGTTGGCAGATAGAAAGCAAAGGGTAGCGGTGAATGGGTGTTTCTCGGAATGGCAGGTGGCGACTAGTGGGGTGCCACAGGGCTCGGTATTGGGACCACAGCTGTTTACGATTTACATCAATGATTTAGATGAAGGCATTGAGAATAACAGCAGCAAGTTTGCTGATGATACTAAGCTGATGATACTAAGCTGGGTGGCAGTGTGACATGTGATGAGGATGTTAGGAGAATTCAGGCTGACTTGGATAGGCTGAGTGAGTGGGCAGATACTTGGCAGATGACATTTAATATGAATAAGTGTGAGGTTATCCACTTTGGGAGTAAGAACAGGAAGGCAGATTATTATCTGAACGGTGTAGAGTTAGGTAAGGGAGAAATACAAAGAGATCTAGGAGTCCTTGTTCATCAGTCACTGAAGGTGAATGAGCAAGTGCAGCAGGCAGTGAAGAAGGCTAATGGAATGTTGGCCTTTATTACAAAGGGAATTGAGTACAAGAGGAAGGAAATCCTTCTGCATTTGTACAGGGCCCTGGTGAGACCACACCTGGAGTATTGTGTACAGTTTTGGTCTCCAGGGTTAAGGAAGGACATCGTGGCTGTAGAGGAAGTGCAGCACAGATTCACGAAGTTAATTCCTGGGATGTCTGGACTGACTTACACAGAGAGGTTAGAGAGACTGGGCTTGTCCACGCTGGAATTAAGGAGATTGAGAGGGGATCTGATTGCAACTTATAAGATTATTAAGGGATTGGACAAGATAGAGGCAGGAAATATGTTCCAGATGCTGAGAGAGTCCAGTACCAGAGGGCATGGTTTGAGAATAAGGGGTAGGTCATTTAGGACAGAGTTAAGGAAAAACTTCTCCCAGAGAGTTATGGGGGTCTGGAATGCACTGCCTCAAAGGCAGTGGAGGCCAATTTTCTGGATGCTTTCAAGAAGGAGCTAGATAGGTATCTTATGGATAGGGGAATCAAGGGATATGGGGACAAGGCAGGAACCGGGTATTGATAGTAGATGATCAGCCATGATCTCAGAATGGTGGTGCAGGCTCGAAGGGCCGAATGGTCTACTTCTGCACCTATTGTCTATTGACTGATGCCTCAAAAAGGTGACATCCATCATTAAGGACCTCCCTCACCCAGGTCATACCTTGTTCTCAGGTAATAGGAACCTGAAGGCACACTCTTCCGCTCAGCCATATGATTTGCGAATAGACGTTGAACCTATGAGCGCTACCTCACTACTTTTTGAATTAAAAATTTTTTACACTACTTATTTAATTAACTATATAATGTATACTTACTGTAATCCACATTTTTTCCTATTGTTATGTATTGCATTGTACTGCTGCCATAAACAAATTTCACAATATATGGGGATGATATTAAACCCAATTCTGAAGAACATTGAGAAAAGAGATAAGAAAGGGGAGTGAAGGACATGAGTGAAAGGGAGAGAAAGGATAAGGTAGTGAAGGAGAGGGAGGAAAAGCAAGAAGAGGTTTGAAAGAGAGATGGAAGAAATGGCGAGAGAGAGAAGAGAAAGAAAATGAAAACAGAGGAGTAAAGGGAAATAAAGAGTGAGGAAGAGAATGAGATAACAGGAGAGAGGAGGGTTTAGGAGGGGAGAGGGAGGTGAAGGAGAAAGCAACGGGACTGAGTAAGCAGAACTTGTTTACTTTGTCTCTCTGCTCTACTGCATGTAAGCTGAGCCCAGAAATGGTGGTGAATTATTTACCTGAAAATGATTATGTTTCAGTTATCAGGGCAGCATTCCGTCAGACACTTTCTCAAGTGGGACCAGTTGGTCTGGGCATCAATCCATGCTCCTGGTATGTGTCAAACCGCAGAAAGTCCCTGTGGGAGGCAGTCGGCACTTTAGACTGGAGATGAGAGGAGAATCGAGGGGAAGGACTCACCCACCCTGGGAGACTGGTGAAGAGTGATTTTCCTCACTTGCTCCTGCTTTCCGGTTATACCCTCTCACTTTGCTCCTCCTGACGTCAGGCTTCTGCTCACTGTCTGAAGGTAAGACTAGAATATTTATAGGATTGTCTCCGAAACCTGATTCGGCCCAGCCTGTGTACGAAGACCAAGATGGGAGCAGTGTGGCCGTGGGGCCTCCCTGGGGTGGAGGAGAGTGGCAAGCACATCATGTTTTAAATGTCCCAGGCACTGAGCATTTGTGTGAGTGAAGATGGAAAACCAGTGGGAAGGATAAGTTTGGAGGTTCATTCATCTGATAATTTGTCTTAAATGTGTTTTTATACTGTTGTTTTAAAGTGGGAGTCCACGGCCATGCAGTATTGATGCTGGGGTACTCCAGCAATTGAATAGAAGAAACAGAGGGCAGCCTTTTCTGTGTCAGAACTGACTGTTTCTGCTGTAAGTCACTCATCTGTAATGTTGCCTTAGTTTTGCTCGCAACCTGGCCCCCAGGTTTTGTCCTACAACCCTGCTTTTCACAACTTTTCCTACTCTAATGTTTACATTCTCACGAACTGGTCTCACTTCAGCTTTTGTGCTCAATTTCTGTCTCTAACTATCCCAATTAAATTGTCTAAGTTCAAGGTAAATTTATCTTCAAAGTACATATCTGCCTCCATATACACCCACGAGATTTGATTTCTGCAGGGCAGACTCAGTGAATCCAAGAAACGCATTGGAATCAAGAAAGACCGCGCCCAACAGGACGGACAGACGTCCGATGTGCAAAGGGCAACAAAATACAGAATGAGAGAAAAATGCATAAATAAGCAATACATATCAAGAACATGAGATGAAGAGTCCTTGAAAGTGAGTCCGTATGTCGTGGCAAGTGAAGCTGAGTGAAATTATCCCCACACGTCCAAGAGCCTGATGGTTGAGGGGTAACAACGGTTCCTGAACCTGGTGGTGTGAGTCCCGAGGCTCCTGTACCTTCTTTCTGATAGTTGAGGGGTAATAACTGTTCCTGAACCTGGTGGTGTGAGTCCTGAGGCTCCTGTACCTTCTTTCTGATAGTTGAGGGGTAATAACTGTTCCTGAACCTGGTGGTGTGAGTCCCGAGGCTCCTGTACCTTCTTTCTGATAGTTGAGGGGTAACAACTGTTCCTGAACCTGGTGGTGTGAGTCCCGAGGCTCCTGTACCTTCTTTCTGATAGTTGAGGGGTAATAACTGTTCCTGAACCTGGTGGTGTGAGTCCCGAGGCTCCTGTACCTTCTTTCTGATAGTTGAGGGGTAACAACTGTTCCTGAACCTGGTGGTGTGAGTCCTGAGCCTCCTGTACCTTCTTTCTGAAGGTGGCAGCTAGAGGAGAGCATGTCCTGGGTGATGGGGTTCGTGCTGATGGATGCTGCTTTCCTGCGACAGAGCTCCATGTAAATGTGTTCAACGGTGGTGAGGGCTGTACCTCTGATGGACTGGGCCATGCCCACTACTTTTTGTAGGATTTTTCATTCAAGGACATTGGTGTTTCCATACTAGGTTGTGATGCAGCCAGTCAATATCCTCAAGTCTTGGGACTCATACCACCAGGTTCAGGAACGTTTATTACCCCTCAACCATCAGACTCTGGAACCAAGGGGATAATTTCACTCAATCACACTTGCCTCATCATTGAAATGATCCCACAACCAGTGGACACACTTTCACGGGATCTTCATCTCATGTTGGCGATATTTATTGTTATTGTTTCTTCTTTTTATATTTGCACAGTTTGTTGCCTTCTCCATTTTGCTAGAAATCCCTAGTTGGTGTGGCCTGTTACTGACCCTGTTATTCTGTAGATTTGCTGAGTGTGTCCTCAGTGAATCTCAGGCTTGTATATGGTGACACAGATGTACTTTGATAATAAATGTACTTAGAGCTTTGAAATCTATCAGAGATATTCCTTTTACATGCCATCACACAAACCTTCCCTCGTTCTCTCCATAACTTAAAACTGTAGTTAATCTCCTTCCCCCAGTTCTAAGGAAAGACCTCCAAGCTGAGGCATTAACTCGGTAATTTTTTCTGCAGATGCTGCCTGGACAGCTGATTGTTTTCAGCATTTACTGTTTTTACTTCAGATTTGCGGCATCTGTAGCTGTGTGGGGTAACATTTGCTCCTGTGTGGGGTAACGTGAACATTCCTACTTGGGGGGGGAAGTGCTGATGTGATTCCTCCTGTAGGATGTGGAGGAGCTTTGTTTCTGGAGACCCTTGATGACAGGTGCCCACCTCTGGCAGAGCCCAGTCAGCCATTCAGGGGCATTACAGGCCTTTCCCATTACTCAAATCAGGACATACTCAGTCTGCCCCACTGGCTGAAGGGAAACCCTCACCTGGTGTTTCGTTCAGCAAAGCCTGGGTTCTCATAGGAATTTGCAATCTTAATTTGATCAGAATCAGGGTTAATATTACTGGCTTATGTTGTGAAATTTCATACAGAATCACATCTAGTCAGACCGAAATTCACAGGCCAATCGCATAAATATTGTACAATGACTGCTTTGGAATGCTAGTCTCACTCTGCCCTGTGAGAAGCCAGCCAGAGTTCTCTTTCCATGACCATAACTCATTTTTACAAAGTGGCTTGCTACTTTTCATAATGAGGCAACCTCGGCCAAGTCTCATTGACACAGCGGGGCAAGGACGGCGGGTGAAGAACTTCACTGCAATCCGAGAAACAACCAAGCATCTTTAACCATTGCTTACTACATTTGTTTCAGGGTCACAATGACAGACACAGAGCTACTGAAACAGAGGCTTCAGGCGATAACGGTGAGTGGCGAGGAGGAATGTAGCAGTCTTAGACTAGAAAATGATTGCATAGTGAAGATGTTTCTGTAACAGTATGATTGAAGAGGGCTGGTTTTACTGAGTAAATGATGCTTACTGGAGCCCTCTGAATAAGTCCATTGTCTGTGTGGGGGCATGATCTCCATTGGGATTGCTGTCTAACCTGTACTCAGCGTCTTCCCCTGGGGTTGGGGTCATTGTATTTACACTGGTGTCAAGGTTTATACTGAAGTCCGGATTTACACAGAGTGCAAGGTTTGTGCTGGATGCAGAATTTACACTGGGCTCAGGGTTTACACTGGGGATTGGGGTTTACACTGGGCTCAGGGTTTACACTGGGGATTGGGGTTTACACTGGGCTCAGGGTTTACTCTGGGGGTTGGGGTTTACACTGGGCTCAGGGTTTACACTGGGGGTTGGGGTTCACACTGGGCTCAGGGTTTACACTGGGGGTTGGGGTTTACACTGGGCTCAGGGTTTACACTGGGGGTTGGGGTTCACACTGGGCTCAGGGTTTACACTGGGGGTTGGGGTTCACACTGGGCTCAGGGTTTACACTGGGGGTTGGGGTTTACACTGGGCTCAGGGTTTACACTGGGGGTTGGGGTTCACACTGGGCTCAGGGTTTACACTGGGGGTTGGGGTTCACACTGGGCTCAGGGTTTACACTGGGGGTTGGGGTTCACACTGGGCTCAGGGTTTACACTGGGGGTTGGGGTTTACACTGGGCTCAGGGTTTACACTGGGGGTTGGGGTTCACACTGGGCTCAGGGTTTACACTGGGGGTTGGGGTTCACACTGGGCTCAGGGTTTACTCTGGGGGTTGGGGTTCACACTGGGCTCAGGGTTTACTCTGGGGGTTGGGGTTCACACTGGGCTCAGGGTTTACTCTGGGGGTTGGGGTTTACACTGGGCTCAGGGTTTACACTGGAACCAGCATGTCCATTGATGTCAGGTGACACCTGTGTTAACATTACCATTGGGTAATGGAAATTTGTCCTTTCGGAAATCACAAATCACTACTGTAGTCAAAAATTTGGGCAGCACACTCAAAATGTTAGAGGAACTCAGCAGATCAGGTAGCATCTATGGCGAGGAATGAACAGTCAACATTTTGGGCTGAGACCCTTCATCAGGACTGGTTAGGAAGAGGGAAGAAACCAGATTGTGGCGGAGGATAATGAGTACTAAGTGGTAGGTGGTGGGTGAAACCAAATGAGAAGAAGCCAGAGTGCGGATGGAGGAGGTTTGTGGGAGGTGATAGTGCCTGTCTGTATACCTTGTTCATTTTGCCCCCTCACCCTTGGTTCCGTCCCTTCCCAGCTAGATCCGTGGTGACACTTGACACACTCTCAATCACTTCAATAAGTTTCCTAGCTTTGATCATCCAGTCTCTATACACTTAAATCCCCCATTGGAAAGGCCTTAAAGCTCTCTGCTTATTTCTTTTCAACGTACCTAACCAGTTCCCCTCCAACACCACCCTCTTCCATCTGGCAGAAATAGTCCTCACCGTCAACAACTTCTCTTTCGGATCCTCTCATTTTCTTCGACTTCAATGTGTAGTGGGTCCCAGCTCCGCCTGCCTTTAGTCAGCTCTGTGAACAGTCCATGTTCCGACTCTTTCTACACTACATTGGTGTTGCTTCTTGCACCCATACTGAGCTCATCAATTCCATCATCTTTGCTTCCAATTTTTGCCCTGCCCTCAAATTTACTTGATCTATCTCTGGAGACAGATATTTACTGATATCTGTTATAAACTTACTGACTCTCACTGTAATCTCAACTATAGCTCTTCCCACCCTGTAACTTGTAAAACTGTCTTCCCTTTTCTCAGTTCCTCTGTCTCTGCCACATCTCTTCTCTGAATGAGGCTTTTTGTTCCCTAACATCAGAGCTGCCCTCCTTCTTTATAGAACTGATTTCCTCCCACTGCCTCCCTAACCCACGACTCCTCCATTTTGCGGACATCGGCTCTCACCTCATTTTCACGCTGCTGCAACAGGGATAGTGTCTTCCTTGTCCTTATCTGCCACCCCACAAGCCTTCAAATCCAAGACATAACACTCCGTAACTTCTACCATCTTCAACAAGCTTCAGAAAATTGCAATAAAACCTGTCTTCCAGGAATATAACTCCCCCCACCCCCCGTAACTCTAGAGTTGCCTTTATCAGGGATCACTTTGGGGTCAAGACTTACAATGGCATCACGGTTTGCTCCGGTGTTTCTGATTAAATGCACTGCGGGTGAATGTCTTGCACATCCTTTCTCTTTCCTGTTTCTCCAGCTTTGTTGCACCATGGGACAAATTCAAACATTATTCCTTGATACTGGAAAAGGGTCCTCCAAGAGGACCACGACCTTGGGTTTGGAGGCTTGCGTGCCTCAAGGACCCGGAGAGCTATGTTTGCTGAAGTCAGGGCTTTATGCTTTGCCTCTTGGGTGGGTCACCCATGCCAAACAGGTCAAAGGGTAGAGGCCAGAGTAAGAGTGGCCCAACAGTCCTCCAAGTTTGGGGGTTCATCTCAGGACTTACAACCCTGACTGGTAAGATCAAACAGTTATGGAAACAGCAATGAAGAACCCTTTTAAATCTGAGTGTGACGGTATTCCTGAATCTCCACCCGGGACTCGCACGACTGACAGTAGTGAAAACTGAGAGGAAGCTACTGATATGATGAAGGAAGCCCTGAACACCACCAGAGATGGAGGATCTTCATTGTTGTCCTAGATGCCAGTGGGGTAACAGGCAGTAAGAAGAAAGCTGGAAAGGGATTTGGAAAGTGAATTTTGGTTAAAACAATGGCTTTAAAGGAAAGGGCAATCTAGTGACAGGAATAATGGTTTCTAGTCGCCCACAGCCACTGCTTCTTCAGTCTAGCTTTCCTCTGACTGAAATGTCCGTCTGTATAGATTGGTAACTCAAGATGCAGGAAACAAAATCAAGATGCAATGGTTGTGATTTTCATCTAGCAGTCTGCTCCATCACTGACCCTCTCCAGCTTTTGCTTTCCTTTAATCTGACCTAAATGACCTGATTTAAATGCCTTCCTTCTTAGAAGATACTGGCTCATTATTAACTGGCCAATGGCTTACTTACAAAATTTCTACTTTATTTTGTCACGGTGTGCTTCTGATTTATCGACTACCTTTGCTCTGTCTGCCACAAAAAGCGGGATCTCCCAGTGGCCACCCATTTCAATACTACCTCCCATTCCCATTCCAACGTGTCAGTCCTACGGCCACAATGAGGCCACACTCAGGTTGGAGGAGCAACACCTTGTATTCCGTCTGTGTAGCCTCCAACCTGATGGCATGAACATCGATTTCTCAAACTTCCGGTAATTGCTTCCTCTCTTTCATCATTCCTCATTCCCTTTTCCCTCTCTCACCTTGTCTCCTTGCCTGCCCATCAGCTCCCTCTAGAACCATAGAACCATAGACCGTTACAGCACAGAAACAGGCCTTTTGGCCCTTCTTGGCTGTGCCGAACCATTTTTCTGCCTTGTCCCACTGACCTGCACCTGGCCCATATCCCTCCATTCACCTCTCATCCATGTACCCGTCCAAGTTTTTCTTAAATGTTAAAAGTGAGCCCACATTCACCACTTCATCTGGCAGCTCATTCCACACTCCCACCACTCTCTGCGTGAAGAAGCCCCCCCAATGTTCCCTTTAAACTTTTCCCCCTTAGCCCATGTCCTCTGGTTTTTTTCTCCCCTAGCCTCAGTGGAGAAAGCCTGCTTGCATTCACTCTATACCCCATCATAATTTTATACACCTCTGTCAAGTCTCCCCTCATTCTTCTACGCTCCAGGGAATAAAGTCTCTAGTGCTCCTCCTCCTCCTGTTTTTACCATGATCTTCCGCTCTCTATCAGATCCTCTTTCTCCAGCCCTTTATCTCTCTCACCAATCACTTTCCCAGCTCTTCCTGGTTTCACCCATCACCTGCCATCTTGTACTTCTTCCTCCACCTCCCCACATTTTTATTCTGGCATCTTCTCCATTCCTATCCAGTTCTGATGAAGAGTCTTGGCCCGAAACGTCAACTGTTTACTCTTTTCCATATGTGCTGCCTGTCCTGCTGAGTTCTTCCAGAATTTTCTGTGTGTTGCTTTGGATTTCTAGCATCTGCAGATCTTGTGATCCTGCTTGGTTTAACACTTTATACAAAAAAAACACACACACACAATGCGATAAGCTCTTCAAATAGAAGTCTGCTTCAAAAAAATCTGACTTATTTTGTTCAGCAAGAAAGAAAGGTCCAAGAAAAGATTGAAGCCATGAAGAGGGAGCTGGAAGTGGACAGACTCCTGCTGAGGCAGATGAAGGTATGGATCACAAATGAAAGGGATTTGTTCAGCTGTTGGAAGGAATAGGTTCTCAATATCTAATCTATATTTCAGAGGCGATCGTTGCGGGAGAGATGGCTTCTGGAAGGATCAGTGAGTTCTCCAACAAAATCAGGGATCCTGGAATGGTTTGATGTGAGCTGCAGGCTATCAGAGGCGCAGACCCTGCAGCAGAGCATTAACAGGCAAGATTGTTTCAGCTTGTCCAGTGTTGCTTGTCTGGATCTAATGTCTCAGTGACAGAAATATCTGAAAACCCCTCTATCAAAACCTCTGCTCGCTCTTAACATGGCCCAGCTCTGAGCACTTTCTAAATCCCGTCCTGAACAATACACAAAGTCGTCCTGCCCTTTTGTCTAAGACAACCAATACAGACGAGCATATTCGTCGAGAGTTGGGATACACAGTGGTGCAGCTGGTACGGTCACTGCCTCACACCCGCAGAGACACAGCTCAGTTCTGACTTTGGTGCAGAATTTGCATGTCCTCCTGGTGACTGTGTGAGCTCTCCCCCACCCCTTCCCAGATGCTCTGGTTTCTTTGTACATCCTGAAGATATTCAAGTCAATTGGCCACTGCACTGTGCCCCTGGTGTCTGAGTGACTGGTGAAGTGGAGAGGTGCTGGAAATATGGGGAGAATTCAATAGGGTTAATATAGTATAAAATGGGTGCTTGATGGTCACCGCTAACCTGATGGGCCAAATGGCCTGTATGTGTGCTATATGACTCAATGAGGAATTCTTGGGGGTTATAAAATTACACGTTCCTTTGTTGGGCATTCCATAAGGCCATACAACAGAGGAGCAGAATTAGGCCATTCGGCCCATTGAGTCTGCTTCACCTTTCCATTGCGGCTGATTTATTATCCCTCTGAACCCCATTCTCTTGCCTTCTCCCTGTAACCTGTGATGCCCTGATTAATAAAGAACCTATCAACCTCCAGTTTAAATGATTTGGCTTGCACATTGTCCCGTGGCCATGAATTTCATAGATTCGCTACCCTCTGGCTAAAAAAACTCCTCCTCAACTCTGTTCGAAGTGGACTTCCATCTTGGATAAGGCTCCGAATGACTCACAGTACTCCCTCCGTGTGGTCTGACCAATGACCTATGGAGCCTCAGCATTACATCCTTGCCTTTATATTCGAGTCCTTGTGAATTGATTGCTAACATTGCATTTTTCATTCCTCACTACCAACTCAACCTGTAAGCTACCCTTTAGGAAATCTTGCACGAGGTCCCCCTCAAGTCCCGTTGCAGCTCAGACCTTTAAGTTTTCTTACTGTTAGAAAATAATCTACACCTCTATTCCTTTAATCAAAGTGCATGACCATACAGCTCTCTAGACTACGTTCCACCTGCCACTTCTTCGCCCATTCTCCCAAATCCATCTCAGTCCTTCTTCAGTCTCCCTGCTTCCTCAACACTACCTGCCCCTCAACCTACTTTTGCATCAGTCCTCTATCCACCAGTTATGCATTTGACTCTGGATGACATTCTATACTGAAGAAGAGGACCGGGGCAGACGGCTATGCCTAATACCTGACCCTTTCCCTTCGGCGATTACTCCCCAGCGACTGCGGCAGGATGCAGTCTATTCCGTCGCAGATCAACTTCTGCTCATCAAATGGCCTAAAATGGCTGACCCAGGAAACTGCTTGGATGAGGAGCAACGAAAAAGCAGCTGGTTATTTTTTCCACTCTAAAATGCACAAAGGGCAGTGAGAATGGCTGAGAGGATCATAGGGGTCTCCCTACCGTCTACTGGGGACTATCATTATTATTATCCCTCAAGATGAAGCCACCCTCGGGGTGGAGGGGCAACTCCTTATACAGGTCATAGGTTAAAGGGGTGAAATATTTAAGGGGAAGCTGAGCGGGAACTTTTTAACTCGGAGAGGGTGGAGAAAGTGTGGAAGGAGCTTCTGGCAGATGCAGGTTTGATTTCAACATTTAGGAGAAATTTGGGTAAATGCATGGATGAGAAGATGGGTGTAGAGGGATATGGTCAAGGTACAGGTTGATGAGACTAGGCAAAATAACAGTTCAGCATGGACTAGATGGGCCAAAGGGCCTGTTTCTGTGCTGTAGTGCTCTATGACTCTATTGACACTACAGGGTTGGTGCTCAATAAGTACAGGGTAAACAGGGTTTCTCTCAATCTTCCATCAAGTTTAAGGCAATTAATTGGGGGAAGCTCAAGCGAGATCTCCTGTGATAGGAAAGGCGAAATAACGTTTTCATATCGTGTTTCTGACTCTCAGTATTTTCACAGACGTCAGCTGGAAATTGAACACTTGGGGCTAACTGCTCAGCCGAGTACTACACCGAAACCCTCAGCGTTGTTCCCAGTGGATGAAATTCAGGTAAAAGATTTCGTTTGTTATTCATTTTGTGACTGTTACAAAATCAATCTCCTCCAAGAGGACCACAAACTTGTCGTAGGGTTGGAGGCTGGTGTGCCTCAATGACCTGAAGAGTTATGTTGGCTGGAGTCAGGTAGGGTCACCCATGCCAAACAGGTCAAAGGGGAGAGGTCAGACTAAGATTGGTCCAATGGTCCTCCAGATTCGGGTTGGGGGGGGGGGGTTCAGTTCAGGGCTAACAACCCTGACTGGCCAAACAAATCTGTTACAGAGCAGCAATGAGGAATCCTTTTTTATCTGTGTGTGATGGTATTGCTGAGTCTCCAACTGGGATTTGCATGAATGACCATTGAAAACCAAGTGGAAGCTACTGGCATGATGAATGAAGCCCTGAACTCCACCAAGACCAAGCCACAATCATCATGAGGAAATGTTGGAGATGGACTGGGCAAGTGATGGAGGAGAAGGGCCAACTCCGTCATCAACTCAGCACTTCATTGGACCCCTGGGGGGGCAGAGGATACATGGGAGACCAAAGACAACTTAGTGCCATGGAGTAGAGGCAGAAGTGTGGACCCTGAACCACACCTGGGGCAAAATAGAAAAGATGGCCAAGGACAGAGAGAGATGGAGAGGACCTTCCTTGGTGCCCTAAATGCCAGTGGCACTAAGATGGGCTTTGTTTTTTGGGTTCTGAGATCTCCCACACTTACTGGGACATGTATTTCCTGTGACATTGATGCAGTCAAGTGCATCTCTGAACAGACAAATTGCTTCAGAGAACGGAAACCCAACGACTTATAGTAAGCCGAGAGACACCCATTGCCGACTGCTGATTTGTTATTATTGGAAATATTAACTTATTGAACATTTCCTCTTTGTCTACATTTATCTTCCACTTCTCCAATCTGATGGTACCATCACATAGTGTGAGGATGGATGCAGATTTCTCGAACAGTATCACCAAAGTCCCATGTCCAGAAGAAGGTTCCTTTATTGTTGTTACCAGCCTCAGCTATTCTATCAGTTTACAGAATGGATATTGGTGAGGATATTAAATAGTGCAGGGTGGGTGCTTTATTGAAATTCCGTACCTGGTTTAGAAACACATGCTTAGGAACCTGAGGTGCACTTGCCTGAATCCCAGGTATAAAGTTTCACAAAATCTGCAAGCTGAGGATTCTAATACCTGGAATGTTCTAACTAGATGCTAATATCTGTAATAATTGTTCAGCAAGATTTGAACAAGCATATGTTTCTTATCTTTCCCTGAGGTGGAGATTAGGGTTTTTCTTTTACAGAGGTAATTTTTCCTACTGTTTCTATAAATGTAAAATAATGTCTTTCACTTGTTCTTGTGTCACAGGTGCTTGAAAGTACGTGGACGGAAGGTAAGAATAAGTTTGTTGGAGCTGAAATGCCAAGTTCACGCTTTCTGTTTTCCACCTTCGTTTGGAAGTGGTCTTGAAGCAATTTTTGTCCTTTCTCATTGGATATCCTCCCGTGTATGACTAGGCAGTGTGCCCAAGTACTTCTGTACCATTGTTATTACACAGAAGGCGTGTGTGTGTGTCCATGAGTGTCAGTTTATGTCTATGTGTGGGTATGTCTGGACATTTATGATGCAGTTTTGGTCTTTTTGTGCAAGAAAAGACATACTTCTGTGGTGACACACACAAAATGCTGGAGGAACTTAGTAGGTCAGATAGTACCAATGGAAAAGAGTAAACAGTTGATGTTTTGGGCCAAGACCCTTCATTAGGCCTGAAACTTCGACTGTTTACTTTTTTCCTTCACTGCTGCCTGGCCTGATCCAGCATTTTCTTCTGTTTGTGATTGAATAATTCTGGTGTGTGTGTGTGTGTGTGTGTGTGTGTGTGTGTGTGTGTGTGTGTGTGTGTGTGTGTGTGTGTGTGTGTGTGTGTGTGTGTGTGTGTGTGTGTGTGTGTGTGTGTGTGTGTGTGTGTGTGTGTGTGTGTGTGTGTGCGCGTGCGTGCCTGCGTGCGTATGCGCGGTTTCGGTCCTTTTATTCAAGAAAAGACCTGCTTCTTAAGAGAGATAATGCAATGATGATTTAATAATCAATTCTTAGAATGATGGAGACACTAAAGAGTTTGGATGTTGATTTAAGGTCCTGACATGAAACAATTCCTCTCCCTCCACAATCTGCTGAGTTCCACCGGCTAGTGTTTTTTGTTCCTGGGTTGATGGAATTGTTTGGTAAGGAAAGAGGATTGAGAAAAATGCAAGGACATCTTGCTGAAACAGATAAAGTTCTGAGGGTGGGGACTGTGAGAATGGGGAAGTTCAGGCCATGTCTCGAGATGAGAGGTTGAGGAGCAATTTCTTCTCTCAGAGACTGTGAATCTTTGGAATCTCTGCTCCAGAGAGGTATGGTTGTCGAGTCATTATGTATGTCCAAGACTGAGAGAGATTCTTGAGAATTGAGTCAATCGGGAAGATGGCAGTGAGGCAAAAGATTGGATCCACTGATATTATAGAATGGGGAGCTGGCTCAAGGGGTCATGTGCTGTCCGCTCCTGTGTTCGTACCTTCATAACACTGATCGTGTGTGTGAGTGTATCTTTTTCTGTGTCTCTGTGTGTGTGTATATATATATATATATATACCTGCGTATACATGTGCACCTGTTTGCATGTGTATGAGTGTATGTTCGCATTTGTTTGTATGTGAGAATGTGTGTGTCTCCACCCGTGTATGTGTGCGTTTGCACCCTGAGTCACTGGCCCTGTCAGGCAGTGGCTCTACCCGACGTACACTTTTCCCATTTGTCCTTACGGATCAGGGTGAGTCATAACCTGAGCAGTTGCTCTGTGATGTACCAGGTGTGGGTGGGTGGGATGTGGGAGTGCAGTGTTAGTTACGGGAATCTAAAAGTAATCGCAGATAATTATGTGCTACAAAATGATTAACAACAATTCATAACTGTCTTGTCAATATCTGATTGCTAGTATGCTTTTAATTTTTGTTCTTAATTAAGTTACTTTAAATGCCAATAGATGTCACTTGTAGAAATGACACCGTCTCTATGGTGCCTGCGACAGAAGGCAATGCTCCTGAACTGGTCTTCAGCATCAGCAGTGACCAAGCACCAAGGCAGCACAAACAGGGCAGCGATTGCCTCTCGATCCAGAGGGAAACATCAGGAGCTCTCTCTATGCCCAAAGAGTGGGAAGATGTTGGTACACTGAATGAGGTATGGAACAAGAAAAGCTGCAAATGTGACGGAGATTTACAGGAAGGTATGGGGACAGGAAACTGCAAATGGCACCTCAAAGAGAGAGTGGGCATCGCCACGAGGAATGCACGGGACAATGAAAACAGCGGCACAGGTTCAAACGTCTTCTTGTGCTGTAAACCGAAACCTGGGACCCGAGACCGGGGAGGAGTGGAAAGCATAAATCGTCCTCAAAGCTGCAGTAGTTTGGAGAGTCCGCAGGTAAAAGCAGGAACGGCAGTGAATGAACATTGTGCGGCTTGCTCAGAGAGGGAAGCGGAGGAAGAGGATGATGAGATCGGTCTGCAGTCTGCAGTATGTGCGGTTAGGGAGCAGGACACCCACAGTTTCCGGCTGAATCCGGGGCAGACATGGAAACAACATTCTGGACAAGGAGGAACAAACCCCAAGCTGTGGGGGAAGGTGGTGAACCCGTACTGTGGGTGTGACGACCCCCCTCAGAGGGGTCTCAGCTTCCGTCGGCTGGGTAGCTTGGACATGAATGCAGGGAGGCACAACAGCATTGCAGTGGAGGACAGTGTAGTGGAATCGTGCCTCAGGGGCCGGGAACCAGTGGATGATCTGCCCGGCCCCGGTGGCTCTGTGGGTGCTGAATGCCGATTCAGAGGGGTGTTCGATGGAATCATTAAAGCTGAGCTGGTGCTTCTCACTGGTGGTGCAGATGACCTTCCTGCTCTGGGTCAGAGGGAGGAAGGCGGTTCTGAGACGCAGACGATATTCCAGGAGAAGCCAAACCGCATCAATGAGGATAATGCAGGATTGGGACAGCCAGCAGCTTCAGTGGATTGCACTTCAGATGAAAACATTCACCTTCCCAAGATAAACAGGGACACTCTGATTGAAGAGCGGCAGACGAGCTGGGAAAGATCTGGTCAACCAAGGGCTGTTGAAGGACAGAACGTCTCTGACGACACTGACACAAAGTCTTTATTTTCAATGCTGAGGGACAGGGTGGCCACTGACCAACAGAAGAGGGTGGCCACCGATCTGAAGGAGGGGACGGTCGGTGATTTGAAGGAGGGGACGGTCAGTGATTTGAAGGAAGGGACGGTCGGTGATTTGAAGGAGGGGACGGTCGGTGATTTGAAGGAAGGGACGGTCGGTGATTTGAAGGAGGGGACAGTCGGTGATTTGAAGGAGGGGACGGTCGGTGATTTGAAGGAAGGGACGGTCGGTGATTTGAAGGAGGGGATGGTCAGTGATTTGAAGGAAGGGACGGTCAGTGATTTGAAGGAGGGGACGGTCACTGATCTGAAGGAGGGGACAGTCGGTGATTTGAAGGAGGGGATGGTCGGTGATTTGAAGGATGGGACAGTCGGTGATTTGAAGGAGGGGATGGTCGGTGATTTGAAGGAGGGGACGGTCGGTGATCAGAAGGAGGGGAAGGTCAGTGATTTGAAGGAGGGGACGGTCGGTGATTTGAAGGAAGAGACGGTCAGTGTTCTGAAGGAGGGGACGGTTGGTGATTTAACGGAAGGGACGGTCGGTGATCAGAAGGGGGGGACGGTCGGTGATTTGAAGGAGGGGACGGTCAGTGATTTGAAGGAAGGGACGGTCGGTGATTTGAAGGATGGGACGGTCGGTGATTTGAAGGATGGGACGGTTGGTGATTTAAAGGAAGGGACGGTCGGTGATTTGAAGGAAGGGACGGTCGGTGATTTGAAGGAGGGGATGGTCGGTGATTTGAGAGAGGGGACGGTCGGTGATTTGAAGGAAGGGACGGTCACTGATCTGAAGGAGGGGGTGGCAGGAGATTTGAAGGAAGGGACGGTCGGTGGTTTGAAGGAGGGGACGGTCGGTGATTTGAAGGAGGGGACGGTCGGTGATTTGAAGGAAGAGATGGTCAGTGTTCTGAAGGAGGGGACGGTTGGTGATTTGAAGGAGGGGACGGTCAGTGATTTGAAGGAGGGGACGGTCAGTGTTCTGAAGGAGGGGACGGTCGGTGATCAGAAGGAGGGGACGGTCGGTGATCAGAAGGAGGGGACGGTCGGTGATTTGAAGGAGGGGACGGTCGGTGATCAGAAGGAGGGGACGGTCGGTGATTTGAAGGAGGGGACGGTCGGTGATCAGAAGGAGGGGACGGTCGGTGATTTGAAGGAAGAGACGGTCGGTGATTTGAAGGAGGGGACGGTCGGTGATTTGAAGGAGGGGACGGTCGGTGATTTGAAGGAGGGGACGGTCGGTGATCTGAAGGAGGGGACGGTCGGTGATTTGAAGGAAGAGACGGTCGGTGATTTGAAGGAGGGGACGGTCGGTGATCTGAAGGAGGGGACGGTTGGTGATTTGAAGGAGGGGACGGTCGGTGATCAGGAGGGGACGGTTGGTGATTTGAAGGAGGGGACGGTCGGTGATTTGAAGGAGGGGACGATCGGTGATTTGAAGGAGGGGACGGTCGGTGATTTGAAGGAGGGGACGGTCGGTGATTTGAAGGAAGAGACGGTCGGTGATTTGAAGGAGGGGACGGTCAGTGATTTGAAGGAGGGGACGGTCAGTGATTTGAAGGGGGGGACGGTCGGTGATTTGAAGGAGGGGACGGTCAGTGATCTGAAGGAGGGGATGGTCGGTGATTTGAAGGAGGGGACGGTCGGTGATTTGAAGGACGAGACGGTCGGTGATTTGAAGGAGGGGACGGTCGGTGATTTGAAGGAAGGGATGGTCGGTGATTTGAAGGAAGGGACGGTCACTGATCTGAAGGAGGGGGTGGCAGGAAATTTGAAGGAAGGGACGGTCGGTGATTTGAAGGGGGGGACGGTCGGTGATTTGAAGGAGGGGACGGTCAGTGATTTGAAGGAGGGGACGGTCGGTGATTTGAAGGAGGTGACGGTCGGTGATTTGAAGGAAGGGACGGTCGGTGATTTGAAGGAGGGGACGGTCGGTGATTTGAAGGAAGGGACGGTCGGTGATTTGAAGGAGGGGACGGTCGGTGATTTGAAGGAGGGGACGGTTGGTGATTTAAAGGAAGGGACGGTCGGTGATCAGAAGGAGGGGATGGTCGGTGATCAGAAGGAGGGGACGGTCGGTGATTTGAAGGAAGAGATGGTCGGTGATTTGAGAGAGGGGACGGTCAGTGATTTGAAGGAAGGGACGGTCACTGATCTGAAGGAGGGGGTGGCAGGAGATTTGAAGGAGGGGACGGTCAGTGTTTTTAAAGAGGGAGTGGTCATTGTTCAGAAGGGGGGGACAGTCAGTGATTTGAAGGAGGGGACAGTCGGTGATTTGAAGGAGGGGATGGTCGGTGATTTGAAGGAGGGGACGGTCAGTGTTTTTAAAGAGGGGGTGGTCATTGTTCAGAAGGGGGGGACAGTCAGTGATTTGAAGGAGGGGACAGTCGGTGATTTAAAGGAAGGGACGGTCGGTGATTTGAAGGAGGGGACGGTCGGTGATTTGAAGGAGGGGACGGTCGGTGATTTGAAGGAGGGGACAGTCGGTGATTTGAAGGAAGGGACGGTTGGTGATTTGAAGGAGGGGACGGTCGGTGATTTGAAGGAGGGGACGGTCGGTGATTTGAAGGAGGGGACAGTCGGTGATTTGAAGGAAGGGACGGTCGGTGATTTGAAGGAAGGGACGGTCACTGATCTGAAGGAGGGGGTGGCAGGAGATTTGAAGGAGGGGACGGTCGGTGATTTGAAGGAGGGGACGGTCGGTGATTTGAAGGAAGGGACGGTCGGTGATTTGAAGGAAGGGACGGTCAGTGATTTGAAGGAAGAGATGGTCGGTGATTTGAAGGAAGGGACGGTCACTGATCTGAAGGAGGGGGTGGCAGGAAATTTGAAGGAAGGGACGGTCGGTGATTTGAAGGAGGGGACGGTCGGTGATTTGAAGGAAGAGATGGTCGGTGATTTGAAGGAAGGGACGGTCACTGATCTGAAGGAGGGGGTGGCAGGAGATTTGAAGGAAGGGACGGTAAGTGATTTGAAGGAAGGGACGGTAAGTGATTTGAAGGAAGAGACGGTCTGTGATTTGAAGGAAGAGATGGTCTGTGATCTGAAGGAGGGGACGGTCGGTGATTTGAAGGAGGGGACGGTCGGTGATTTGAAGGAGGGGACGGTCGGTGATTTGAAGGAAGGGACGGTCGGTGATTTGAAGGAAGGGACGGTCAGTGATTTGAAGGAAGAGATGGTCGGTGATTTGAAGGAAGGGACGGTCACTGATCTGAAGGAGGGGGTGGCAGGAAATTTGAAGGAAGGGACGGTCGGTGATTTGAAGGAGGGGACGGTCGGTGATTTGAAGGAAGAGATGGTCGGTGATTTGAAGGAAGGGACGGTAAGTGATTTGAAGGAAGGGACGGTAAGTGATTTGAAGGAAGAGACGGTCTGTGATTTGAAGGAAGAGATGGTCAGTGATTTGAAGGAAGAGACGGTCTGTGATTTGAAGGAAGAGACGGTCTGTGATCTGAAGGAGGGGATGGTCGGTGATTTGAAGGAGGGGACGGTCGGTGATTTGAAGGAGGGGACGGTCGGTGATTTGAAGGAGGGGACGGTCGGTGATTTGAAGGAAGGGATGGTCACTGATCTGATGGAGGGGGTGGCAGGAAATTTGAAGGAAGGGACGGTCGGTGATTTGAAGGGGGGGACGGTCGGTGATTTGAAGGAGGGGACGGTCGGTGATTTGAAGGAAGAGACGGTCAGTGTTCTGAAGGAGGGGACGGTTGGTGATTTGAACGAAGGGACAGTCGGTGATTTGAAGGAAGGGACAGTCGGTGATTTGAAGGAGGGGACGGTCGGTGATCAGAAGGAGGGAACGGTCGGTGATCAGAAGGAGGGGACGGTCGGTGATTTGAAGGAGGGGACGGTTGGTGATTTGAAGGGGGGGACGGTCGGTGATTTGAAGGAGGGGACGGTTGGTGATTTGAAGGAAGGGACGGTTGGTGATTTGAAGGAGGGGACGGTCGGTGATTTGAAGGAGGGGACGGTCGGTGATTTGAAGGAGGGGACGGTCGGTGATTTGAAGGAGGGGACGGTCGGTGATTTGAAGGAAGGGACGGTCGGTGATCTGAAGGAGGGGACGGTCGGTGATCTGAAGGAGGGGACGGTCGGTGATTTGAAGGAGGGGACGGTCGGTGATTTGAAGGAAGGGACGGTCAGTGATTTGAAGGAAGGGACGGTCGGTGATCTGAAAGAGGGAACGGTCAGTGATCTACAGGAGGGGGCGGTCAGTGATCTGAAAGAGGGGACGGTCAGTGATCTACAGAAGGGGGCAGTCAGTGATCTGAAAGAGGGGCCGGTCAGTGATCTGAAAGAGGGGCAGGTCAGTGATCTGAAAGAGGGAGCGGTCAGTGATCTGAAAGAGGGAGCGGTCAGTGATCTGAAAGAGGGGCCGGTCAGTGATCTGAAAGAGGGGCTGGTCAGTGATCTGATAGAGGGGACGGTCAGTGATCTACAGGAGGGGACGGTCAGTGATCTGAAAGAGGGGCCGGTCAGTGATCTGAAAGAGGGAACGGTCAGTGTTCTGAAAGAGGGAACGGTCAGTGATCTACTGGAGGGGGCGGTCAGTGATTTGAAGGAGGGGACGGTCAGTGATCTACAGGAGGGGCCAGTCAGTGATCTGAAAGAGGGGGAGGTCAGTGATCTACAGGAGGGGGCAGTCAGTGATCTGAAAGAGGGGACGGTCAGTGATCTACAGGAGGGGGCAGTCAGTGATCTACAGGAGGGGGCAGTCAGTGATCTGAAAGAGGGAACGGTCAGTGATCTACAGGAGGGGCCGGTCAGTGATTTGAAGGAGGGGACGGTCAGTGATCTACAGGAGGGGCCGGTCAGTGATCTGAAAGAGGGGGAGGTCAGTGATCTACAGGAGGGGGCAGTCAGTGATCTGAAAGAGGGGACGGTCAGTGATCTACAGGAGGGGGCAGTCAGTGATCTACAGGAGGGGGCAGTCAGTGATCTACAGGAGGGGGCAGTCAGTGATCTGAAAGAGGGAATGGTCAGTGATCTACAGGAGGGGCCGGTCAGTGATCTGAAAGAGGGGACGGTCAGTGATCTACAGGAGGGGGCAGTCAGTGATCTACAGGAGGGGGCAGTCAGTGATCTGAAAGAGGGAACGGTCAGTGATCTACAGGAGGGGCCGGTCAGTGATCTACAGGAGGGGGCAGTCAGTGATCTACAGGAGGGGACGGTCAGTGATCTACAGGAGGGGACGGTCAGTGATCTACAGCAGGCGATGGACAGTGATCTACAGGAGGAGGCAGTTAGAGATCTGAAGGAGGCGGCGGGATCTGATCTATCCGAGGGGGTTATCAGTGACATCATGGAAGGAGCAGGCTGTGGCCTATGGGAGGGGGTGATGATTGATCAACTCGAGGGGGCGGGCACTGATCTACATGATGGGGTGGGACTGGAGCGAGAGGAAGGGGTCGCCAGTGAGCTCAGGCCTCTGTTGCTGACCTCGGGTGCTGACGGTGACTGTCCTTGTACAAGTCTCCCAACACGTGTGCTGGTCACTCAGCTGCCCACACCTTGCTGGGATGGAGTGGCGTTTCCTGCCACCAACAGATGCGAGGGCCGGCGGCCGACCGGGCAACGTGAAGCCAATGCTTTGGATGTGGCCCGGGGTAAAGGGAAGCGATGTCAGTGCTGTGTGGTGATGTAACGCTCAAACCCTGGTCTGTCGAGAGACTGTAACATCTCAGACTGTGCCACTGCTTTAACATGGGGGAAACAGCAGTGATAACCCTGAGGCGACTGCCTCTGGCACATGATCTGATGATCGAACACAGTGATGGTGGCACAAGTGTCCCAGGACATTGTCTTCATGGCTGCCTTAAGGTCTAACTTTAGCAGTGTGGTGAACTACATATACCTGTCTGGACATGCCCCACTCTGCTGACTGCTCCTGTGGCTCCTCCCACAGACCCCGTATAAAGGCGATTGGAGGCACTGCTCCTCCCTCAGTCTCCAGGATGTTGTGTGATGGTCTCTTGCTGCTAATCATGGTCTCTTGCAGCTAATAAGAGCCTATATCTCGTCTCACGTCTCCGAGAGTTATTGATGGTGCATCAAGCAGACAAGTTTTGCTTCATTCCTGGGCTGATCTCTCTCTCTCTCCCAAGTCTACACAATCTCTTTCAGTCTCCCATCGATCATCATCCATCCCACATCCACAGAGTCCTGGCGATCTGCCATCTTGGCTCTCCTGGCTCTGTACGGGAAGATCTTGAGCTCATGAAGGGACTCGGCCTGAAACGTTGACTGCTTATTCCCCTCCGTAGAGGCTGCCTATCCTGCTGAGCTCCTCCAGCACACTGTGTGTGTTGCGCTAGATTTCCAGCATCTGCAGTACAACTTGAGCTTGCTCTACTTCTCCAGACTGAGACAAAGTCAGCCCCAGGGTTATGGATCTGATCTGAAACAGGGGAAGAGAATCATTTGATCTCATTCTCTAGAAAAACAGGCCGTGGACGAGGAAAGCCAGGTCCATCTCACTGACAATCACTTCACCTCCAGTTTTGTGAGGTGGTCAAGGACTCGTGCACTAGAATACGATAAAACTCAGATAATCCACCACACCAGTGTTAGGAAATGTGGTTGGTTTGGAATCTGGCTCAGTCATAGCCGATGAGATTTAACAGAGAACCAATTCCCGTACTCCCTTTAAAAATGCCAGGTTTGCCAGAAGATTTATTATAATACTGTATAAAATTTAAAAATGTGAATTAAAGTATGTTTGGATTCAATAGCACCCAATATGCTAGTCCTGGCAATACAGTGCTGGATTATTAGAGTTTTACGGACTCCTCTGATACCGCCCATTAGCTGTTCACTCATGGCCATTCCAGGAGAACAATATCAAAGGATTTCCCAAAATCATGGGCTGGTGCTCGTACTGCCTTCCCCTGGCGTTTTGATAGTCCTTCATGAACTTGTATCTCATCAGTGTTTATAGAGCTATTGGACACTACAGCCCAGAAACAAGCTGTTTGACCTTCCTCTGCTGAACTATTATCTGCCTGGTCACTTGGACCATAGCCTTCAATGCCGCTCCTATCCAAATTTCTCTTGAACGTTGAAATTAAAGATTCCTATCATCGATTTCCAGCATTTCTTTGATATTTTATGATTTAGTTTGCTGTTCAAAGGCACTGTGATTTGACTCATTATGAGGTTTTCATAGCTGATTACTAACTGCTATTTCAGGTGCCTCTCCACTTCTAAACCAGCACGCACAGCACTTTGGTGGTGTCAGAAAGGCAGATTTTCCAGACTGCTGGTTGCTGTTCCAATAATACCCAACACAATTTTAATTCACTTTTATTTAGGGCTTGCACAATTTCGAGCCAACCTGGTAAAGTTCAAAGTAAATTTACAATTAAAGTCACCACATACAACCTTAAGATTCATTTTCCTCTGGGCAGACTCAGCAAATCTATAGAATTGTAATTATAACAGGATCGATGAAAGATCAGCTAGAATGCAGGAGACAACAAACTGTGCAAGTGCAAATAAATATAAATAACATGAGAGAACAAGATCAAGAGTCCTTAAAGTTCGATCATTGGTTGCGGGAACATCTCAGTGGATGGGCAAGTGAGTGTAGTTAATCCCTTTATTCAAGAGCCTGATGTTTCAAGCTGTTCTTGAACCTGGTGGTTCGGGTCCTGAGGCTCATGTGCCTTCTACCTGATGGCAGCAGTGAGAAGAGAGCAAGTCCTGGGTGGTGAGGATCTCTGATGATGGGTGCTGCTTTCCTATGACGGTGTTTCGTGTAGATGTGTTCGGTGATTGGGAGAGTTTCCCCCATGATGTACTGGGCCGAATCCACTACCTCCTGTAGGATTTTCCTTTCAAGGGTATTGTTGTTTCCATACCAGGCTGTGATGCAGCCAGTCGATACACTCTCCACTACACACCAATAGAAGTTTATCAAAGTTTTAGATGTCATGTCGAACGACCACAGACTCCTAGGGAAGTAGAGGCGCTGTCTTGCTTCCTTCGCAATTTAAAAAAAATGTTAAAGGGACGGATGCTGAGACTCTGATGAGTTAAAAAGGTGCAAGTGAACCAGATACCAAATCATCAGGTTTACTAAATAGTCATATGCTGCATTAACAAAATTTATTATTTAATGATCGCTTGATTCCTCAGAATTTTGGATGCCATTCCTTCCACTTTTAAACTCTGTGAGCAGCAGAATCAGGGTAATATCACTGGTGTACATTGTGAAATTTGTTGTTATATGGCGGCATTACATTGCAGTACACAATAATAGAAAAAAGTGAATTACGGTAAGTGTATAATAGTTAAATAAGTAGTGCAAAGATAGAAATGAAAAAATAGTGAGGCAGTGTTCATGGGTTCAATGTCTATTTAGGAATCAGATGACAGAGAGGAAGAAGCTGTTCCTGAATCACTAAGTGTGTGTCTTCAGGCTTCTGTACTTCTTCCCTGATGGTAGCAATGAGAAGACAGCATGTCCTGGGTGATGAGGGTCCTTAATGATGGACCCTGCATTTTTGAGGCATTATTCCTTGAAGCCATTCTGGAGTCCTGGATAATATGGAGGCTGGTGCCCATACTGGAACTGATTGAGTTTACAACTTTTTGCAGCTTATTTCGATTTCCACTCCCCCACCGCCATACCAGATAGTTAAAATGCTCTTCACGATAAACCTTTAGAAATTTGAGTGTGTTTTAGTTGACCTACCAAATCTCCTCAAACACCTAACGAAATATAGCCACTTTCAAGCCTTCTTTATTGCTGCATTGATATGTTGAGGCTAGGTTAGTTAGATCCTCAGAGATCTTGACATCCTAAAACTTGAAATTGCTCACTCTCTTCACTTCAACAATTATACTGTGCATCGTCCCACAGTCCCTTGTACCCTTTTCCAAATTAAATTATTTGGCTGGCTTCCCTTGGAATTAAACTTGTTTTGTGTGGTTTTATAGCCAACGTCCTGCCCACTTACCTGTTCCACCTTTCAGTTCTGCATGGAAAACCACAAACCTTTTGTTAATGACCTTCTCTTATGTATCTCCTTGTAAAAACATTATTCATTCACAGGACACCCATTAGTAACGCCAGCATTAGCTACCCCTTATTTCTTGGGGCAGACTATAAAGTCAACCTTGTCAGAGGGTCCCCATTCACATGAGGACTAGAGCAGATAAAGATGATGATTTCTTTCCTTGAATGACGAAGTAAGTTGAACCCATCTGTTTGATAAATAATCTAGGTCAGTGGATGTAGGCCCACTGGCTAATGACTATAACTTGAGTCAGGACTTTGATCTGTCTCCTTTTAGCTTTCATCCCACCCACAATCATGTAGGAACCTTCCACTGACTTCTCTCTTAAACCTGACCTTCAAAGTCTTGAATGGTGACAGGAGAGATGGCAGGTGCTGGAATCTGGAGCTACATGCAAAAACACCTGGAGGGACTCAGCAGGTCAGGCCGCACCCATGGAGGGAAATAGATGGCTGACATTTTGGGGTTGGGAAGAGTAGATGAAGGGTCTCAATCTGAAGCATCAAATGTCCGTTTCCCTCTATAGATGCTGCCTGGCCCACTGAGTTCTGCCAGCTTTCTAACGTGTTGCTAGTAATCCTGGATGTGTTCTGCTTTGTCTTCTTCAATAGCGATCCTCCTGTCCTGGACTGAAGCTGGATTGACATCTGCTTCAGAATACTAAGTTCTGCTGTTCTTTTCACCCCGGCCTTAATATCTTGGACACTCCTTTATTTTTTGTGACCTCATGTTGGAGGCTGGCTCCCAGGCTTTGTATCTGGGAACTGCATACCAAGACACTTGTTACAGTACACTGGCTAATGGGTGAGGGACACAGAACCCTTTGCCCAAATCCCAAGAGCCACAACCTTGCATCCAGTCTTCAATTCCCAATGCCCATGCCTCCACCACCTTATGCCCAAGGGTCAGGGCCCAGCGCTCAGCCCCCACTGGCATCTCAGGTAGACAGAGTGGTGACGAAGGTCTTCATCAGTCAGGGCAATGAGCACAGGAGCTGGGACCTTCCGTTGCAGTTCTGCCAGGCGTTGGTGAGGTCGCACTTGGGATATTGTTGGCAGCTTTGTGTGCTCTGTTACGGGAAAGATGTTCTTAAACTGGCAGAGGAAGCTTACCATGTTGTTGCTAGCACTTGAGGGCCCGAGTCATAAGGAGAGGCCGAACAGGACTCTATGCCTTGGAGTGCAGGAGACTGAGGGGCTGACCTTTGTAGAGGCACATTACATCACGATAGGGTGATTGCACAGTCCTTTTCTTTCCCAGGGAAAGGGAACTTTAAAAAAAAACGGAGGGAATTTATGAGATACCCGAGGGACAACTACTTTATCTGGAGGGTGGTGCATTTAGAGAATGAGCTGCCAGAGGAGGAGTTTGGGGCAGTTGCAGTAACACCATTTAAAGGACAATTGAACTGGTACGTGGATAGAAAAGGGTTAGAGGGATATGGGCCAGGGACAGGCAAACAGGATGAGCATAGATGGATGAATTGGGTGAAGGGTGTGTTTCCTCGCTGAATTATCCTGTGACTCCCTGGCCTTGTGTTCAATAGCCAGCACTAGTTCCTGTGTCCAGGATGTTGTATAAATAAACTTTGGAGATTTAATAATGTAACCGAGCAGGCGCGTTTCTTATTTACTGGCTTCTCGCAGAGACTGCTTCACCCTTCTTCCCGCTCAGTCTTGTTCTGTACCTCTGGACCTGTGTCTCTCAGGGTCCTTTATCTGTTAGTGTGTTGCTCAAGGTTTGGGCGAGGGCTGGGCTGTGGCAAACTTCCTCTTTAAGTTACTGAGCCCCACCACTTCAGTACGTATCCCAGCACAACGGCAGGTGCCACTTTATCCAGACTTGGGTGTGGACAGGTCAGAGCTAATGTCAAGGAGATGATTCACTTAATAGTGACATCACATCAGATCTGTCCTCTCCTTTCTCCACAATTGTCTGTAATCCATTGGCATGTTGACCTGAGTCACTTACAAGCATCCATTAAAGCCTAGCGACTACTTACTGGCAGATAACAAAATTAGGAATACAACTAATACTTCATTAATAACATTTTTTCTTAAAAAAAATATGCTAAATAAGCACTGAAGGCATGAGGAGGTGATTGAAGCTGGGCTGAGTCGAGGGTCAGAGATCTGCCTGAACTGCACGTTATGTGCATTGTTCTAGATTTCCAGCATATGCAGTACCTCTTGTGACCAAGTTTAAACCTTTTCCTTGTCTTCTCTTCTTCATCTGCTTCTCCTTTGCTCTTGTTCACAATAAAATGATCAAATTGATGAGCTTTATACCTCATTCATGACTTTTAATGAACCTTTGGATCACGAAAGGATCCAACTGTGTACATAACAATCGATTCCATGGGGTCTCCATCCATCACTAACTTACTTGAAGCTGTTTGTGAACCTGCCGAATCTTGCTAATTCCTGCTGAGACTCCTTCTGCTAAACCCACACTGTTGGCAGCAGTTTAACTTGTTTATCTGTCTAAGTGGTTGGGCATTAGGGTCCCCCCCCCTTTCTCCATTGAAAACCCAACTAGCATGATGTGCTCCTTCCGTTTTCTCATGGGAAATGTGACCTGGTCTTGTTTGGATACCAGGAGCACAAAATGAAACATCTAGTGGTTAGTCGGCTTATATAGAAAAGAAGCCTTTGAGTTGATTAATGGTGATTTGATGTCCTTGGCTCTGTCTTTCTTTATATGATTACCTTCCTGCACACAATATCCCGTGTTACCATTCTGTGACGTTGCTGGTATTTTCTTACAATGAATATCTTAACCATTCTGATCACATTCCTACAAGCTAACTTTTGGCATGTGACTGAGCTCAAAACAGACTGAACTGTGACATTGCGACATGGGTAGTTAGAATGAATAGACCAGAAGATGGTAGATCGAGCATTATTTAGGAAAACAAAGGCTACAGTTTGATGGAAAAACTGTAAATCATATTTTTTTAAACAATGACAACCTTTTAAGCACGAAGTACAGAGGGATTTATGAGATGAAAAGAGTAAGCAATCAGTTCAGTTCAAGTTTAATTGTCATTCAACCATACTTGAACACTCATGAATGTAGCCAAAGGAAACAGTGTTATGGGGGGGGGGGGTCAAGGTGCAAAACACAGTACTGACAGTCACACACAGAACAAAGCACACGCAAGATAGCAAGCACAGATGGTGTCACAATCACACACTTTGAAAGAGTCCAAAACTCACACCATTGATCCACGGTCAACCACAACAGAGTCCATCTTCCATCGGGTGAAAAGTGGGGGGAGTGAGCAGTTACTCCAGCCTGTACCACGCCACCTCTGGTGCCCTCCCACGTGGTACTGTAGCTTGAGGACCAGTCCAACAAGCCCATATAAAATATTGGTAAAATACAACCACACAAAATATACATGTATATAGTGCAGACCCTTCGGTCCATTGAGATCTTCAGTCCACCTCAATAGAGCTTGTTTTCAGCTGAGCGAACACAGAAGGTGGAGGGGGCAGTGCCAACTCCAACCCAGATGCACGCCACGCCGCCCCCAGTGGAGCACGTTGGCTCGGACGCCTCTCTCATCGGTGGTTGCAAACAGTCGACCCTGCGACCTGAGGCCCAAGTCTACTTGAGTGCTGCCGAGACCACAACGGAGCTTGTCTTCTGCCAACCGAAGCACAGGGAAGGCAGCACCGACGCCATGCTGTACACTGGTGGAGTGCACTGGCTTCGATGCCTCTCTCCAGGTGGCTACAAACAGGTGACACTGCAGCCTGAGGCCTAGTCCTCACTACAGCTGATGCCACACAGCTCCCACGCCTTCTGCCCTGCTCTCGGCCAATGCGTCAGTGGATCGACCTTGTGGCATACCGGATGAACAATGTCCAAAAGGGTCTGGCGATCACAAGAAAAGTGACCGTGACAGCCACTCGCTATTAGTCTGTAAACCTCCATCGACTCAGGCAGCAGCACGTTGCACAGCTCTTTCATGCGAGCAACTCGCTGATGGTGTAGACCTGCAGTACTTAATGTACAGCATGATCTTGTGATCATTAGAAATGCCTTTAAATAGGATAATATCACCTTTTGTTGACCCCATAGAAGCTGCTGCGACCAAACGCACTACCATCCTACCGGAAGGAACATTGGTAACAGAGGCAATCAAGATGCAAATAACCTGCTGGGATTTATTGCAAGCAGTTTGGAGTATGTAAATAGGGATGTCTTGCTCTGTGATTTGCTGACCATGAAACTTGAAGCTCCAACAAAGACCTTAAGCCTTATCTGATATAAATAGTCATGAGTACTCCCACTAAAGATGAGAAGGCTAAAGGTGAGAAGGCAGGGGAATGGGACTAAAGGGGAGATTGGATCAGCTCATGATGAAATGGCGGAGCAGACTCGATGGGCCAAATGGCCAACTTCTGCTCCTTTGTCTTATGGTCTTATTGTCTAAAGGGAGATGATACTCTAACTACCCAAGCTTCACTTCCCTGTTTATTCCCCACTGTGAGTGTAGCTACCAATACCCCCCTCTCTACCAAGGAAAAATACTTTCAGCCAACAGAGTAGTTTAAACACGGTTCATTTATTCTCAGTGATACAAATTTAAATCCAAACCATGTCCTTAAAAACATTTAAACCTCACAGAGGATTTCTATCTCATAAAGGAGTTCTAAATTACAATTTTGAAAACATTAAAGATTTCCAAAGCACGAGTAAAATACATATAAGCTAAAAAGGCATATACCTGAGTTGCAAATGAACTAGTCATCCGTTGCAGAAATTGATGGTAGAGGAATGGATTCTAGTTCACCCCATGTCTCTGTTATTCTTCTTGATTACCTGGACTATTCCTAAAAATCCCGAACTGCTCTCTTGATTCGTGGTGTTTTTCTACCACCTGGGTGACCTCACACATGTAATTTTTCCACACAAATGGCCTAAAGGTTTCTGAAGACAGAGTTCCCAGGTATCTGCATTTGATGCAGTGAAGTTGACTCTTTTGAGTACATGAACCTTCCAACCATTAACCAATCAGTTTTGGATTGCTAAATAATTATATCCATCTAGTCTGCAAGCTTCCTTGAACTGAACAAATTAGCCAGCATTAACTGTTTTGGAAGAAGCCAAATTAAATAATTCATTGTCTCATGGTGCACCTCTTCAACAATAAACCTTATGCTATGAGCCAAAGTGTCTGTGTTTCTCAAATGGTACTGTTTGCAAAGCTGTCTTTTTAACTTCAAGCTGATTACTGCTTTCCATATACATTAAGAAATGAGGCTTGACTTCTGTTTACAAGCAGAAGCTAAACAAAGAATATTAGTTGTAAGTTTAACTGATTCAAAAAGAACGGTTTAACCTTCACAAGTGTCAGGTGCTATGTTAGAAAGCTGAGCTTGGCAAAGATGAAAGGAGCCCTGGCCCAAAACAGTAGAACCATCACAGCAGAACCATTTAATTTTGGTCTTAGCATCTACAAAAATGCAGATTTGGTTCCTGGCATGAGGAGATTGTCTTCTGATGAGGATTAAAGGGGTGGTCTACACTTATTAGAGATGAGAAACACGAGAGGTGAGCTCATTTAAGTGTATGGGATTCAGTGGCAGATGAAAGGATGGAAGAGCCTTAGGTGGCGCATCACCAAGTTCAGAATCAGATTCTTTATTCCCCTCCAAAGATGCTGCCTACCCGATGAACTCCTCCAGAATTTCGCGGGTTTTGTTTTTGTCGGTCCTTGTGTGTAGTTCTTGATGGATCCCATTGTAATTCTCTGTTCTACTGTGAACACCTGCAAGAAAACTTACCTCAAGGTAGTGTATGGTGACATAATAAATTTACTTTGAACCTTGAGCTTTGAACTTTGAGGAGCAGCTAATTTGTGCAGATGGAGAGTTTGGAACTGAGAGGCATGCAACAAGAAGAATCACCTATCTTTGGGTCTGAGAAGAGGAAAAAGATTTCTTTAGGGAGCTGTGAATGCTCAGGTGATAAGTACATTCAGGACAGTGACTGATAGATTCTAGAAGTTTGGACCAGAGGCTGTGAGAGATTGAGTGGGGAAGTGAACAGAAGGCAGAAGTAGCCATGATCTCATGGAATGGCAGAGAAAATTTGGAAGCTGAAAAAGAGCATAAGAAGATAAGAAATAGGAGCAGGAGTAGGCCATCCAGCCCATCGAGCCTGCTCTGCCATTCAATAAGATCCTGGCTGATCTGACCATGGAATCATCTCCATCTACCTGCCTTTTCCCCACAACTCTTAATTCCCCCACTATGCAAAAATCTATCCAACCTTGTGTTAGATATAATTACTGAGGAAGCCTCCACTGCTTCGTTGGGCAGAGAATTCCACAGATTCACCACTCTCTGGGAAAAGCAGTTCCTCCTCATCTCCATCCTAAATCTACTCCCCCCGAACCTTGAGGCTATGTCCCCTAGTTCTAGTCTCACCTATCAGTGGAAACAACTTTCCTGCCTCTATCTTATCTATTCTGTTCAGAATTTTATATGTTTCTATAAGAAATTTCTCATTTTTCTGAATTCCAGTGACTCAATCTCTCCTCATCGTCTAGCCCCCTCATCTCTGGAATCAACCTGGTGAACCTCCTCTGCACCGCCTCCAAAGCCAGTGTGTCTGTAAAGCGAGTAAGGAGACCAGATCTTCATGCATTACTCCAGATGTGGCTCCAGATTAATGGCCTATGGCTGCTTCTAATCTCTCCTCTGTCTGTCTCCATTCACCCTTTGGTAACTCAACAACTATCAGTTTGGAGGCCACGGGAACAGGAATTGGAATGAAAATGTTTGGCCGCCAGGAAGTACTGCTTTTGGCGGATGGAGTGGTGGCGCTTGATGCAGCAGTCCTCCAAGTTATAACGAGTCTCACCAATGTAAAGGAAACCGCATCGGGAACACCAGTGCGATAGATGGCCCCAGCAGATTGGCAGGTGAAATGGTCTCCTTCTCTTTTCTCTATTAACACACCGTTTGAAATCTGCCTCTTCAACCAAGCATGTAATCACTTTCCCTAATGACACTTAATATCACTGGAGTGAATCTTTGTATGATAAATACTCTTGTGAATTGTCTTGTAATGTTTATAATACATTAAAGGAACTATAGAGTAAATGTTCAATCTTGTGCCCACTGTTTCCCAAGAGATATTTTTTGATTAAGTTGCTACGTAAGTTTGTGTTACATCACTCTTTGCATATCTTGTGTTATGGGCCTTTACAATTCATTCTTAATAAATAGATTGAGGATATTCACTAACTTTGGGTAGGTATGATCTTCAGATTATGTGTAGCTCCATAAATCTGTCTCATCTGACTTATAGTAGTGTAAGAACATTCTGTGCACAGAGGACCAGTGCTACACACGTAGCCTCCCCTTGCAGTGTGGACTGGATGAAGACATGGATCCCTGCATTGTAGATGGTCCACACCGCATCCCCAGTGCACTGTGGTGGGGGGGAAAATAAATGTTCAGTGTGATGGAAGTGAAACATCTTATCCTGGATGTATCGAGCTTCTTGAACCTCTTGACCATGTCTGCATGCTTTTATGCATTCAGTTGCTGTCAAGCGATTGGCTGATTTGCATTAAAGAGCATAAGCACTCAAAGACTTGTCCTGCACATGCATGTAGCGAGAGCTGTACAACTCACCACTTTCTACCTTAGGCCACGAACTTATCAATCACCCATCTGTGGACACTTTCTGGAGGTCCAAGATCTATATGTTCCATCACTGCTGGACTAAGCGTGTAAATGTAGGAGGGGACTATGTTGAAAAATAAATGTGCTACGTTTTCTAAAATTGACTCCTTCTTCCTTAGGCCACAAACTTATCAATCGCCCCTTGTAAGTTATCTTTAGATTCTCTCCCCTGGTCCATTGGGAATATCTTTTCTATATCTAATCTGTCCATACCTGACAGAATTTTAAATGATCTCCACTGATTTCTTTTCAGCCACCTTAACCGTGGCGCATAAAAATCAGCTTGATCTTATCTCCTCTCATACGTCAGTCCTGCCTTACCGGGGATCAGTCTGGTGAACATTTATTGAACTCTCTCCATGTCCCATGGTCCTGCCTGATACTGGTCCCTGGGTCAACGCCATTAAAAACTGGGTGCTGAGTTGCTCTTTGTGGGATCCCCCTGTGAGTTCCATGTGGGACTGTTTGACAACTTCATGGCCGCAGTCTGGCTGTACACTTGGCACATGACCAGTTCCCTTCCTGGGTGACCATAGAGTTGGCATTGTGGATGAGCCACCTCTCGAGATGAGAGCACCCCCCCCCCCCCCCCCCCCACCACCACCACTCGACACCCAATGGCCAAGGGGAACTGACTCCTTGGTTTGTTCTTCATTCAAATGTTTGTCAGCTTCATGACATTGGGAGTGCAAGCCTGCTGCCTGACGTCTGGCTCCCTTCTCAAATGTCAGACATAAATAATTCAGGTTCAGCTTGCTAGGAATGGCACACGATGAAAATCTCGGGACAACGTAGGGACTACAGAGAAACACAACGTACGGGTCTTCAGTTGATCCCCCTCCCCCTATTCTGGCATTTGGAAGATGAAGAACAAGGCCGTTCAAAGGCCAAGCTTCCAGCCCCGGGTCAGAGGTCAAAAGCTAGAGTCTCAGCAGGGAGACTTTTGAGGCCGTAGGATAGGTTGAAATGCTCAGTGCAGCACTGCAGGGATGCTGCACCGTTAGGAATGCCACGCACCATTGAACTATCAGATCAAGGCTCTGTCCACTCTTCTTTGTAGGTATCAGAGCCCCTCTGATGCTACTTGGGAGGAACACAATATCAAGCTGCCACTAGCAGTCCTTTACAGAGTATCTCTCTGATCCGTCATCCTGTTATTCAAAGTTCAGATTACATTTGTTTCGAAGTATGTAAACATCACCATATACTACTTCTCCGAGAACCAGTTCCTTGCTGCCATTCACAGTAGAACAAATAAATACACCGGAATCAATGAAAAACTGAAAAGCAACAAATGCGCAGAAGATGATAAACCATGCAAATAAAAAAATAGGCTAGAAGGAGGAAGTGGAACAACAGTCATTAAAATTTACACAATAGTTAGATAAAACTTCTAAGGATGCATTTTCATCAATGAGACCAGGATTCAGCACTCTACGTGAGCATATGCAATTCTGATAAGAAGCACACACCACTAACGTAACTGAGAACACAGCCCAGAAAAATGAACACATGATCACTATTGAAAAAGAAGTTAACCGATGGAAAGACATGACCCTCCATGGAAGACATCCCCACGATCTGAGTAGACTAGATGTTCGCAAGGAAGCGCCGAGCGCCTGGCTCAGAGTTGGAGACCTCTTCCCAGAAACAGGTGGGCTCCTTGTGGCAAAGCAGGACCAGGTGGCTAACACAAAAAATGATCAAAAATACACAATTATGAACTATAAACAATCCAACACACAACAGGATCCTGTAGCAGTCTAACTCAATCTGATTACTTGCACAGGCACAATCAGGTGGCAAACACCATTCACCAAAATCTTGCTTTAAAATACAAGCTCACACAAGAAACCAAACTTTACTATAAATACAAGCCTGATCCAGTTTTAGAGCCAACAATCCCACAGATTATATTACGACTGATCTGTTATTACAGCTGGGATAATTCATGATATAATAATACACAATAAACAAGCAAGAACAGATATTGCCAGTCCAAACACACGTAACATATAAAAATCAGTAAGTGAAAAGCACCAGAAGGATGCAGAATTTAAAGAGGAAATTGAAAGATTATGGAATATGAACAGGTATACATTGTCCCGATGGTAATATCTACAACTGGTAGCATCCTGAATTCTCTACGCAATAGCATTAAATAATTAGGCCTGCACAGCAATATTTATGTAAACCTCCAGAAAACTGCAATATTAAACAACACTAGAATAGTTTGAAAGCTCTCAGCAGTTGAGGAATGAGTGTGCTTGGCTATGCGGTATAACAAATTTTACCAGCTTGCGATGAAAAAAATAAAAATTACAACAATAATAATAAGCCGTGAGGGGTTTTCTGTCCCACATTGGGTACATTCCCAGGTGGTGGACTGGGGAATGCTCAGATACACGGGACAGGTGGGAAATAAAATACCTCCCATGGCCCGAAACAGAAACAAATCCAGGCACATCTGTAGTCAGATCGGCTGGTATTCCCTTCACTGACTGTTCTCCATGATAAAGGTGCTGAAATCAAAACTCTGTCTGTAGGCCTAAAAGGGGATACCCTTTCACTTTAGAAGTGGAGAGGTGTGTACGGAATAGAGTGATACGGCTGCTGCCCAGGATAGCCAGGGCAGTCAGGAGCTAGTATTGGGCGTGACAGTAAGTGAGTGACTAGGCGGGCAGGCACCAGGAAACGTGAGAAGGATCCAGCCAGTATTCAAAGCCGCCCAACAATGCGACTGCTGCAGGTGTTTCTCAGGGGAGCAGTCGACTTACAACCGAGACCACTCAGGCAGTTAAGAGAAGAAAAGGCACGCATGAAATGGACTTTAGTAGCAAACACATTCATAATGCATATATACTGTAATATCAAATAACGCAACAGGAGGCTAACATGACAGGATACAGAGACAAACTTGATCAACAGTTTATCGCCCAATAGTCCTTCGTGTAAGTAAATGCACAAGGAATGACTAAGGGCGACTCCTTTGGTTGCATCTTTGGAAAAAGGTCTATTTCTATTTTCAATATCTCTATTTTTCCCTTTCAGGGTTCTTTTGAAGATCCTGATCTGGAGTTACACGCAGGCTTCGGTTCTTTGCAGAATGGGACCCGCTCTCGGGGTCTCACGACTGGCCGCTATTCAATATACCGAGGACGCGGACCAGCGCGCCTTCAGGGTTCCGGGATTTCGTGGCTCTGGAGGTGGGTGGACTCGAGGCCGGTGCCTCCGCAGGAACCCGGTGTGTCGTGGAAGTACTCAGACGATTGAAGGCAGCGAGCTGGCTGCTGGGTGTGTGCCAAAACACCCGCGTTCTTTGGGCACAGAGCTCGGAAAAAGCGACGCAACAGACTTTTAACACCATAAGTCAGCGACTTGTTTTGTTATATCTCCCCTTTCGACGCAAAACAGGGACACCTCTTTTTCCCTTATTAGGGAGAGAGAGAGAGAGCCTGTGGTATGTTGAATTACCGGGTGAACGAGTGGTCTTTGGGGTACTGCAAGTCTGTGTCTTTATTGATGCTTTGCTGCATGCTTGAGTGATCGGTGGGGGTGCCAGTGCTTTTTTGGCTGGTGGGGAGGGTGGGGGGGGTCGTTGCTTTGCTGCTGCTTGTGCGTGGAAGGGGGGAGTTTGGAGTTCTGGCATTTAGCTGTCATTCAAACTTTGGGGCACTCCTCTGTTTTCAAGGATGTTTGCAAAGAAAAAGAATTTCTGAATGTGTGTTGTATATATTACTCTGATATTAAATGTACCTTTGAAACCTTTGAAAGCAATAGCAGATCAATGTACAGTGATAGTAAAAAAAAATAACTTAATCATCCCTGGAGACATGTTAAACAAAATAAAACATGAAGTTTTATAAGTGCTAGAAATAAACTAACCTAAAGGCCACAACAATGCTACACATGAAAATAGTGAGGATGTTGCCCCCCCCCCCCAGCCCTGATTAAAAGAGAGAATTACTTCAACAACTGCTTCACAACCTGATGGTAATAGTGACAACACAGATGTAGAGCCTCCGCAGAGTGTCGATGATCAAGCTGAGCATACAGACGAAATTATCCTAACATTTAATATTACACTAACAAAATACATGGGCATTGACCCAACAAAAAGATTCCACATACCGATACAAAACACAGCAATCAAAGTTTACAAAAATTGTTAATGCTATCAACAATATTATATTCCCACAGTATTTAGGAAAACTTGAAATATTTAAAGAACTACACTCAGTAACACGCTGTACAACATTAACGGTGGTGCAGTGTAATAGTTCCAAAATAGAGGCAGTGATTTCTATTACTCAAAATTGAGTAATGAAATGAGAACACCAAGACTGCAGAAGAGATTAAATAACAAAACTGAAACCTTAAGAGCAGAAATAGCTCAAGCAAGAAAGTTAAGAGAAAAGCTAAGGAAATACAAACAAAATATAAAGTCCACTCAAGATAGTGTCAACCTAACCAAAGTATTGTAGAATTTATAGATTTACTGAGACTAAAGCTTGGTGCATACAAGGCCAAACTAAATAAATACATGAAATATGCAATGTGAAGAAAGCAGTCCAAGAACAATAAAAAGGATTTGTACAGGACATTGAAACTACATTTGATGCAGCAAAATGTCACCAACCTCAGCATAATATTACCAACAAGCACAGAGATAATGACATTTTGGTCGGATATCTGGTCAAACAAGTATTTGCACAATGGACACACAGGTAAGACGCAAGCTGGATTAGGGAGGAGAAAAGAACACACTCATGCAATTTGCCAACACCTGAAGTTACAATGGATATGCAGAAAGAGGTTATAAAAAATAGTCAGAACTGGAAAAGTACCGGCAGTGATAATATTCACAACTTTTGGGATAAAAATATACTTGCCTTCATCTGTACATATTAATACATATCAAAAATTTTCTTAAAAACCTTGAAAAAGTGCCTGAATTTTTGACAAAAGGTAAAACATATCTCTTACCTAAAAGAGAAAGCACAAATGACCATCAAGATATCGTCCTAGCACTTGTTTACAAGCTATATATAAAATTGTAACACCACTCACATAGAATATCCTTACGGAGGAGCAGAATGGCTCACAATAAGGGTATGAAAGGATGTAAAGAACAACTGATAACAGATTCTGTAATTCTGAATTTTCTGCCATGCAGAAAAGCAGAAGTGTTTCATGTTGTCATATCAAATACCAAAAAGCATTTGACCCTGTCCCACCCTCATAGTTAATAAAAGTTCTTAATATATTTAAACTCTACGCAATACTTGTGAACTTCCTACAACATCTGATGCAGCATTGGCGTACTATAATCACTCAATCTATTAACAACCACAAAAAGAACAACTACCATTATCAAAATAAACTGAGGCATTTCCAAGGTGATTTTCTAAGCCCACTATGGTTTTGTCTAGTTTTAAACCCGCTCTCTGATTTACTGAATCGGACAAAAATAGGGCTGCAAATCAGAAACAGCCAAACAAATTATACCTCAATACACCTTCTATACATGGATGATTTGAAATTATATGCTCTTTCATCAGCAATTAATTCAAATAGCAGAAGTATTTTCCAAAGATATGGACATGAACTTTGGACGAGAGAGATGCAGAGATTAAACATAAAGAAAGGTGCAGCCGAGCTAGTAGAATACAAAGAGGAATATTAAGAGGAATACAACAGCGGGATAGAATACAACTGATGGATGAACAGGAAACACATCTAGGATACCAACAAGTGAAGAAAACAGATCACGGTGCGACATCAGTCCATCAGAATTTACTTAAGAAAATCCGTAAAACGGAGCTCAGTAGTGAAAATACAACAAAGGGAATAAACACTTCCCCTACACACATATTAACATATTATTTTGGCATCAAATCTTGGTCTGAAACTGATCTGGAAAATTTACAAAGAAATATAAGAACTGAAATTAAAAATTTTAGAAAACCCTATGTACGCTGAAGCGCAGGTTAACACAACCTAGGGCAAAAGGAGGAAAAGGACTAACAGGCATATAAAAATGTCCACAACAGCCAGATAAATCTTCTAAGGATGTATTTTTGTCAACAAACACAGGATTCAGCACTCCATGCGAGCATATGCAATTGGCTAAGAAGTACACGCCACTAAACTTAAATGAAAGCACACCCAGACAAAATGAAGAAATTATCACTATAGAAGACAAAGATTCTTCAAATTTAACTGAAGGATCAAAAACCACACTTCTAATTTTTTCTAAACTCAAACAAGAAATAGTTTGAGAAAACCACTGAAATACAGTTGGACGATTAATTTCTTTCCAATTCAATAAAATAGATCTTCTAGCCATTAATGTGACAGATGCAATCATTCGTTGAGATGAAGCGGATAAACGGTTATTATCCGTCATTGGTAAACCGAAAATTGCAGTAAGAGGATGCGGTTGGAAATTAATATTTAAAACTCTTGAAATAATACTGAAAATATCTTTTCAATAATTTTGTAAACAAGGACAAGACCAGAACATATGAGTCAATGAAGCAAACTCATTTTCATATGAGTTGAATTGTCTTTTCCTAAACCTTACTTATATTATCCTTAATTATTTGGATGGAGGTTCGGAGTTATTGGCACTACTGTATGTGTACTTAATATTATTCAATGGCCCATGTTGGTTAGTGTTTCTTTTTTGTTTTTTTTTCTCTTTTTTTTGGGGTCTTTCTTTTTTTCTTTTTACTTCTTTGTTCATTAATGTTCTGAGTTTGAGAGGTTATATATTTTTATTATTATATATCTGAAAGTCTATTTGAACTATTAATTATGTACTCTCAAACACTTTGTATTCATGTTTCATTTATGTTTGTTTAAAACTAATAAAAAGATTTAAAAAGAAAGAAGACAAAGTTGACCGTTGGAAGAGTGTGGCCTCCCATGGAAGATAACCCCACTGTCTGAGCAGACTAGATTTCGATAAGGAAGTGCTGGATGCCAGGCGTAAGTAGCAAGTAAATAAATTATACTGAGAACATGGATTCAATTCAGTGCTGAGGTGAGTGAAGTTATCCATGCTGGTTCAAGAGCCTGATGGTTGAAACTTGCCATCACTAATTGTCGCCACAAAGACCACCAAACTATCATAAAACCTTTTAAGCTGGTATCTTGAAATATTAGTTTTCATTAAAGATCCTTGTTAATTTTGTATAAAACTTTTATTGATAACTGGTGTGGTATTAAGTTTTCTAGTTCCTCTTTCCATGAATGAATCCACTGGGGACTGGCTAGTCAGAATTTCTATTGATTCCCATTTATTTCTTAATGGAAAAAGAATTGAAGGTAACAGGCACTGCACCTCTTCCTATTTGATTTCCCCTTTCCTGAATTTATTGCAGGATGTGGGGTTAGAAGGGTGGGTTGGCAAGTTTGCAGATGACACAAAGGTTGGTGGTGTTGTAGATAGTGTAGAGGATTGTCGAAGATTGCAGAGAGACATTGATAGGATGCAGAGGTGGGCTGAGAAGTGGCAGATGGAGTTCAACCCGGAGAAGTGTGAGGAGGTACACTTTGGAAGGACAAACTCCAAGGCAGAGTACAAAGTAACTGGCAGGATACTTGGTAGTGTGGAGGAGCAGAGGGATCTGGGGGTACACGTCCACAGATCCTTGAAAGTTGCCTCACAGGTAGATAGGGTAGTTAAGAAAGCTTATGGAGTGTTAGCTTTCATTAGTCGAGGGATAGAGTTTAAGAGATGCGATGTAATGATGCAGCTCTATAAAACTCTAGTTAGGCCACATTTGGAGTACTGTGTCCAGTTCTGGTCGCCTCAGTATAGGAAGGATGTGGAAGCATTGGAAAGGGTACAGAGGAGATTTACCAGGATGCTGCCTGGTTTAGAGAGTATGGATTATGATCAGAGATTAAGGGAGCTAGGGCTTTACTCTTTGGAGAGAAGGAGGATGAGAGGAGACATGATAGAGGTGTGGTGAACTATGTGTCTGTCTGGACATGCCCCTGCTGACTGCTCCTGTGGCTCCTCCCACAGGCCCCTGAATAAAGGCGATCTGAGGCCTGACGCTCGGCCTCAGTCTCCAGGTCATAGTATGATGGACACTCACTCCTGGTTCCTTCTTCCAGTCAATAAAAGCCGATATCTCGCCTTACGTCTCAGTGAGAGTTATTGATGGTGCATCAAGAGGTGTACAAGATATTAAGAGGAATAGACAGAGTGGACAGCCAGCACCTCTTCCCCAGGGCACCACTGCTCGGTACAAGAGGACATGGCTTTAAATTAAGGGGAGGGAAGTTCAAGGGGGATATTAGAGGAAGGTTTTTCACTCAGAGAGTGGTTGGTGTGTGGAATGCACTGCCTGAGTCAATGGTGGAGGCAGATACACTAGTGAAGTTTAAGAGACCACTAGACAGGTATATGGAGGAATTTAAGGTGAGGGGTTATATGGGAGGCAGGATTTGAGGGTCGGCACAACATTGTGGGCCGAAGGGCCTGTAATGTGCTGTACTATTCTATGTTCTATGTTCTATACTTGCCAAATGAGAATTGAGACCCAAAAAATTCTGCGGATCTTGGAAGTCTTGAGCAATGCCCACAGATCTCTGGAAGAACATAGCAAGTCAGAAAGCATCCATGGAGGAAAACGAATAGTCAACATTTTGGACTGAGACCCTTCATCAGGACTGGAGAGGAAGAGGACAGAAACCAGAATGATAAGGTGAGGGGAAGGGAGGGAAAGGAGAATAAGCTAGAAGGTGATAGGTGAATCTGTGCTGGGGGGGTGATGGGGAAGGTAAGTGGGTGGGAGAAGGGGAAATGATGTGAGATGCTGGCAGGTGACAGGCAGAAGAGGTAGAGGGCTGAGGAAGATGGAATCTGATACACATTTTACTATTTGATGGATGAGGAACTATTAACCCAGTATGAGTAAACTGAACAACAGCCAGGTTTGACTAAGCATGTGTTGAACTTCAGGAAGGGGAAGTCAAGAGGACACTTACCAGTTCGAAGGGTCGAGTTCAAGTTTAATTGTCATTCAACCAGACACACGAATACAGCCACATGAAGCTTTGTTCCTCTGGAGACAACGTGCAAACCATAGAACCAACAATTGTATGGAGGACACAGCACATGTAGTAATGATAGCATAAAAACTTAAAGTAACAAGAAATATGACAATAATAATAATATGGCTCAAGTCCCTGGGTGTCATGGCCTGTAGATTGATGATACATGGACGTTGTCCTGGAGCCATGTTTCTGTAAGAACAGCCCGCAGCAGTTTCTCATCTCACGCAAGTGCGGCTGCAGGCGATTGCAGTCCAGCTTGTCTTCCACGGGATGACCACCGGAGGGCAGCACCTCAGGGGAGGTCAGCCTCCAACCCGGTGTGGAATCCAGTGGTACATAGTTCCAGCTCCAGCATCTCCTTCCTCGGTGACCACTACAGACGTCGTTGAGGCATCGTGCCCTGGTCCGCGCCACGCAGCTGCTCCACCATCAGTCTTGTCAGTGAACCAGAGAATCAGCCTCACAGCTGTTATGTTTTGTATCTTCAAGACTTTAAACTAATTCAAAGGAAGACATGGGAGTCCAGGAATGTGGGTGGAACGTTGTGTCTACTTTTAGCGAGACACGAATGTATCACATGGTAGCATGATGACAGATGCAATTAATGTATTTATACATATAATTTGTAATTAATTATTTAAATGAACAAGAATGCTTAATCAATTAATATATATATATATACAAGATTACTCAAACATTAAATATTAAATACACAACTCTCCTCTCTGTCTAGTTAAAAACTCCAATTCGTTAGGGAATGCACCCACAACTATATACACAGTACATTGTATAATACAACACTATACGGGCATCCACAGCACAGTAAATTTTAAATTGGTCCATTCAGGCCTAAAGATTTAATCTCTGTGAAGGCTTTCTTACTCTTGTGGGATAATGTCTTTCCTGACAAAAGGGGGATCGCTCTCCCCAGCAGGTGAGACTTTTGGCTGTGAAACAATCTCAGGTTCTGCAGCTTCCTTCATGGTGATTGTAGGGGATAACTGTGGGACTGCAGGAAGTGGTTCTGTGCAGATTAATGCTCTTTTTGAAACTGCAACTCGACTTTCTAGCTTTTTCTTCTCTTCCCTGTGCAGTCCATTTATTTTTGTCTGCCCAACATGCTCTGTGTGTCCTAGTTTGTTGCATTTTCTGCAAGTTTCGCCCTAAAACCTGCATTGGTCTAGTGTATGTGTGCCCCTGTCGCAATGGTAACGTGATTTGTTCAGCCAGGCCGTCCTTCATATAGGCACTGCAATTTTGTTCGTGTTGACTTTCCTTGTTGACTGCAACTCAATTGTGTCTCTGTCTCTGGTTCCCATTGAAACAGCTATTTCAACTGCTCTTTTAAATGTAAACTTAAAATGTAAATGTAAACTTCAGTTAGGAGCAATTTTAGAATAATTTCCACAAACTAAACAATCTCAGTGCATCTTTAAGCCATTACTGAACTGACAATACTCAGATAATCAATTCAGCCGCGTATGTTTAGGAAACCTAAAGAGCTCTGCAATCAACAATGGCTTCGGTTCTAAATGCTCCTGCATTACGTTGGCAATGTCAGCAAAGCTAACTTATGGTTTGGTTGGAGCAGTCAAACTTTGAAGCAAACTGTATGTCTTCAAACCGAAGCATTCAACAAATCGGTACTTGTCTCTTATTGGCTATTTAATTTGCTTCAAAAAATACTGTTGAATTAGCTCAGTATACATTGTGTCATCAAATGTGTCAGTCTTTCTGATGCAGCCACCATCTCCGCTCTTTTCATTTATGATTATTAACACCTAGTACTCACTCTTTATGAACCATC